>NC_079165.1:46559145-46859145 GCF_947568905.1 Ostrea edulis
GGGGTTCGTACGAACCCCCCCCCCCCTTGAAAACTACTAAGCACTATTAAAGTCGGCATTTTGTTTGAATTGTGACTATTAAGTCGGGATTTTTATGAAAATCATGAAAATCATAGTAAAAAAGGCATGATTCCAAAATTCAAATTTTAAGTGCCAGGAAATTGCTAGATTGCAGGATTTTGCACCAAATACCCCAGACCTCCTGCTTTTAGTGGCACCTCGCGGTGCGAGGTGATAGACTCGCGTTGCGAGTCTATGTACCCGCCCCCCCCCCCCCCCCCCCCCCCCCCCCCACCCCCCCCCTTGAAAAATCCTGCCTACGGGCCTGCATATTTCAAGCCCTATAGAATCCGGTGGCTTCGTCCCCTGGACCCACTGGGGGCCTCCAGACTCCTGTCTTATAAAGTTGCGACCCCTAATCATGTTTGTGACGATCTTGATACAGGCTTCCAATTCTTTATTTCTATGTACTGTTTGTTGGGTGGTTGGTTTTTTTTTTCATTGTCAAGGAGCAAATATTTTAAAAGAAATAATGCACTTTCACTTTAAGAGCAGATTCCACCCTGCACCAGAACTCCGAACCCAGGGCCTACTGAGAATTTCAGTTTTGTTAGAAGTTTATTAAACACCATTTACTCGTTTTTGTTTGGGGTTTTTTATGTCGAGAAATCAAGACTTTTCCATGGGCCACATCGCTCACATGAATCACCTTGGCTCCTATTAAAAAAAATTCCTATATATATTCGCATGTAAAACTTTGATCCCTATTGTGGCCCCAACCTACTCCGGGGGGGGGGGGGGGGGGGGGGGGGGGGGGGGGGGGGGGGGGGGGGCATGGTTTTTACAAAATTGAATCTGCACTGTTAGGAAGATTTTCATGTAAATGTAAACTTTCTGGCCCAGATTTTTCAAAAGGTTCTTAATGATTTTCCCTATATTTGAATACATGTAAAATTTTGATCCCCTACTGTGGCCACCATCTTACCCCCGGGGATCATGATTTTTACAAACTTGAATCTGCACTATGTCAGGAAGCTGCCCTTTAAATATCAGCTTTTCAGGCTCAGTGGTTCTTGAAAAGAGATTTTTAAAAAGATTTTCCCTATATATTTCTATGTAAAACTTTGATCCCCTATTGTCGCCTCATCTTACCTCCGGGGACCATGATTTTAACAAACTTGAATCTGCACTATGCCAGGAAGCTCTAATGTAAATTTCCACTTTTACTGGTCTAGTAGTTTTTGAGAAAAATTTTAAAGATTTTCTATGTAAAATTTGGATCCCCTATTGTGGCCCCATCCAATCCCCGGGGGGCCATGGTTTTAACAAACTTGAATCTGCCCTATGTCGGGAAGTTTTCATGTAAATTTCAGCTCTTCTGGCCCAGTGTTTCTCAAGAAGATTTTTAAATGACCCACCCTATTTTGCATTTTTGTGATTATCTCCCCTTTCAAGGGGGCAAGGCCCTTCATTAGAACAAACTTAAGCTCTTCGCCCAACGATGCTTTTGGCCAAGTTTGGTTATAATTGGCCCAGTGATTTTGAGAAGTAAAAAATGTAAAAAAAAAAAAAAAAAAAAAAAATTACAGACTGACAAACGGACAAGGCGATCAGAAAGCTCACTTGAGCTAGCAAATTGGAATATCCTCTCAAATGTAGGCTATCAGTAAAGTTTTTCTATTATGTCCCATAGTGACATTGACCCCAAAATCAACAGGGTTCTCAGGGGCAGATCCAGGAATTGCGGTTAGGGGGACGCAACTTTATAAGACAGGGAGTCTGGAGGCCCCCATAGGGTCCAGGGGGACGAAGCCACTGGATTCTATAGGGGCTTGAAATATGTCTCCTATGTAATATTTAAACTATTTTCTGTCATTTTTGACTAGGCGAAATTAATAAAATTACGCAAATTTGAAGGGTTTTTGGAAAAATATAAGTTCTCACAGTAAAAGTAATTCAGTAAATCCGAAGATTTTGTCATTTATTTCTCCGATTGTGGAAGAAATTATTACTTCTTAATGTCTACATTTTTCCAAACAAGAGACCACGATTTACCTTAAATTAAAAAATGCTTAAAGGGACTGGTTCACGATTTTTTGAAGATACTTTTCATTTTTTATGTGAAATATTAAGATATAACTCATTAATATTGACAGCCAACATTTTGACCTTCTGAATGCAAAAATAAAAGCAATGTCTTAGCCTTAAATCTGTGTTATGTAAAACAAAGACTCGAGTCTTTTCATGTATACAAACACACAAATGAAATGTTAATTTTGTAATATAAAGCATCTAAATTTTGCATTGTCACAAATTTTAACTTTTAGATGACACATTTTACCTGAAGAATGCTTGAAATGTAAAAGATATAATAAACTTAGATCGATAACCATTCCTTTTGAAAATTTTGTAAACAAAAACATACTGCAATCTTTGTTTACAAAACAAAAAATGAACTTTCTAAAATGAGCTTCTGTGATAATGTATAACCTTAACTTTTGTGTGAAAATCTTTTAAACACATTAGACAGTAGATTCTGATCATCAAAAGTGAAAAACCAAAAATTTGGGGGGAAATCGTGAATCAGTCCCTTTAAATCCGCTACTGATTCTTCCCTCTCTTGATAACAAAGCTACATGTGAAGTATCAAGTCAATTCAAATTTGTAACCTGTAGAGTGTTTTACAAGCTCAAGTGTTGCACAACGGTCAAGCAAAAAAATGTAGCTTATCTATGAAGTCCTACAGTAACCTTAAACTTTGACCCTAAAATCAAAAGCGTTTTTCCTCTCTTGATAACAAAGCAACAAGTTAAGTACTAAATCAATCAATTAAAAGTTGTGGCCTGTAGGGTATCTACATGCTTTTTCTATTAAGTCCCATAGTGACTTGAATTTTCACCTTTTGACCCCCAAATCAGTAGGGGACAGGCCTCAAGTGCAAAAAAATAGGACAAAATAGATATCTTGCTCCTTGCATAACAGCAAAAAATCTTCAACAAAAACAACATAGTCAATTTCATTTCAGTATGTATTTTCAAAACCAAAATACTAATTGATTCCATGATCATGATGAAATACACTGCACAAGCACAATATCTACAAAAAACGTTCACAATTTTAAGTCTCACAAATTAAATAAATCTTTCATACTGATGAAGAATGAAGGATATCACAGTCAACATTCATTAACATAAAACTGGGGGCGGGGACACCTTGTCCTCAAACTGCATGATCATCTGTCGACAGTTCTGTAAGGATTTCTTGTCCCCAAGGGATTCGTACATTTTACTAGCTTCAGAAATCAGAGCTATTCTGTCTTCACTGCATGGCAACATATTTGCAGGTAGATGTTTGCCTGCCATCAGTAATGCTTTTGCCTGGTCTCTATCTGCTGTCTCACTTTCCATGTGGTTAGCATCTTCTGAAAGAATACACGACATTCAAAATCAAACGAGCCTCTTTCAGAAACTTTTTTTATACATTTAAATACTGTTTTCAAGATATCAAGGGTAAATTGGTTGAAAATTATAGATGCAAGAGTTCTTTCTTTCTTCTACCAAAAAAACTAACCTTTGTCATTTTTACTTGTATGTCTCCTCCTAATACTTCTGTCCAGAAGTTGCTGAGTTCTAGCAGGACTAGCACCAGCCATCAGCCGTGCTGTAGCTTCATGGAGGAACACCTGAACAAATACACAATCTCTCCATAAAAACTCTTATTATTCATTCTAAGGCAAATTTTATTCTGTGACAATAATGCACATAGTAAATTGTGAAGTAAATCTTGCTGCTAATCACCTTCGGCAAAATATTTTTATGCACTTGAGCTAGTTTCCTCAAGCTGTTCAGGTCCTGTTGAAATGCTATCATTTCAGTCTGCGAAGTTACGCTGGATTCCTCTTTGCTGTTTTTCTCCCATAGTTCTGTCCTTGTAGTCAGCAGCCAGTCACAAACAAGAAGCTGAAGAAGCTACAAAAATAAAAAATATATATAACTATGTTTAAAAGGACAAGCTTTTTGTTAGTCATGCAAGGTTTATGGCCAATAGTACCCACCTACCCCAACCCTCTTATATATATTTCATTGGATTCTTCTGCAAACTGTTAATTATAAGAACAATATTTTTCCAGATCAGTCTAAGCATTAGTTCCTACATGTTTATAGCATCATGAGCCTGTGCTTGTTCAAATATTTGATTGAAATAAAATTGTGAGGGCCATCTTTTAATAAAATGACTACATATACAGTAATGAATACATGTATGCTGATCGCCAGCATGGTGCCATATAGTGAGTACAACTAATTCATTCAATAATAATGATGACAATAAAGATCCTAGCTAGTATATCAAATTGTTAATAAGGGTTTGAGAATTTCAATAAGAAAATTTTTTTTTTTAAAATTAAATCATAACTGTAGCATAAGATGAATATAATTTACCATAATCCAGTGCTGCAGCAAGCATCTCACCAAATGACAAAACTATCTCCATATTTGCTTTGCAGATGCATTGCACACTTTGTTTAAATGCAATGCAACTACAATGCACTATGGCAATAGCAAGTTTCTTTCTTGTCCTGCAAACTCAATTGAAACAAGAACAAACATTCGCACTTGAAATTCCTCACCTGTACAATTTGTTCATTCTGTTTGGCATATGACAGCTTCAGACTCTCTCTCAACAAGCGACCAGCTCTGTCACACTGACGAATGCAATGGGGGGATCCATGAGTATTATTCATCAAATTTCTCCTTGCACGATAAGCGACCAGGACAGCTTTAGGCAGAGGATCACTTTCAAGTAAAGAACAAAGAATTAAATAACTGCCAACATTAATATTCTAGGCTACTCCGTTTAAATTCGGACACTCAAAGGTAATGCTTACTCGGACTTTTGAAGTTTCTGGGGGAAGGAATCGCACATGGGATACTGGTTTTCTACATTCTCTTCATCTCCGACTAACCATTCAATGGCAACAGTAACAATAGCTGACCACCACTGTCCCAATTCATCACCCCCTAAAATACAGAACACAAAAATCGATGAAAATTAAGCTAATTACCAATATACTAATTAGCAGACATTCACATTTCCATTATACTATATTAAAATGTACTATTGATTTATTTCTGCATGAGGTCAAAGTTGCTAAACATGGTTCTCTCAATCTATTTGCACAAGAATACATCCTTATTTCAATTACCAACCTGTGATGGTGCTGATGCCTCCTCCTGATAAGCTGACTGGCTTGGTGGTAGAGGATGCACTATCAGAAAGCAACTGTGTATACAGCGACACTTCTGCAGATTGTGTTGGTCCTTCCTTGCTCCTGGCAGGACTGACCAATGAAAACAGTGCTTTTTCCAACATGTATTCTCTAAACATCTGAGCAACATGCTCCAAAGGATCAGCTGCAACATCAATGAAAAAGATTAAATTGGCTATGTCTTATGTACACAACTTTGAACTTGCTCCAGCTTCAAGTGCATTAAAATAATTTTTCATTTTTATATTAAGTAATGACTATGGTCATATAATTTCACCATGCTGTGTACTGTTGACAATTTTTGCCCTTCATACAATAAACCAAAAGTGAAAATAAAACTAAAAACAATAAAACACTATTTTCAAATCTTTTTTTGGAAAGTGAAAGTTTTTTATATTAACCTTCGCATCCAAGAGTGGTGAAGAGGCTAGTTTGTCCACCTAGAGTCCATTTTCCACCAACAAAAAATCTATAACCTTCTGGATGAGAAAGCCACTGGATACTGGGTGGTAGGCGATCTCCACTAGTTAAACATGCTTTCCTGGCCCGACTCAGCAAGTACTTCTGCAAGAAATTGCATACTCCATAGTAGAAATTGCATACTTCATAAAATAAAATATGAAATTTTACACCAGTATTGTTTAATTGAAATTTTTGAACCATCTCAAGTAATAAAATTCCTCCATTGCTGTTTTTTTCCAATCTACAGTAAAACATGCTTAAAATGAATTCATGCTTATTGCAATGTGATATTATTCCCTATGATAGATATATACTGGATTGGATATAACAAAGTTTGGGTGTAACGACAATTTTCCCATGGCCCTGGGGGTTCGCTATGTGTGTGTGTATATATATATATATATTATATATAAACACACTCATATTAACATTTCCAATGTTTTTGCCCGTGATATCTTTACAAAATGTAATGCTAGCAATTTTTTAAACAGCTGGGTATATTCCGTGAAATAAAATTAGAAAGTAAATATTAGAAATGAACTTCATTTTTCAAAATACAAGAGGACATGAACTATAATGCTTAACACCGACATACTTCTCATGAAGCACCAAGTGTGCTGGTGTGTCAAAAATGAAATTTACTTCTTATATAAAACACAAAATATTCTTACAGATAGATATTTCATTTTCCATGGTAAACTACTCTGCATTCTTATTGCACACGTAGCATAAATCTCGGCCAACTGTGATAGTGGAAGGGCATCTCCTGCAGCTTCAGCCATGTTAATGGCACACAAACTGAGATTCACTCCCCACCAACTACTTCCAGGAATATGACCTAAAACAATCAAATGAGCTCCATAATACAATAAGCATAGTTATTAAATAAACAATACAGAAAATTTATCGGCATATGAACATGTCATTACCTGCCAAATGAAGCTGGTTCAATCTATGATAAACCAGGGCAGCATTCTTGGCCGACATGTTGATGTCTTCTTTACTGCGGACTGCTGTAGCTCTGCTAAACAACCACTTTCCAACAAGTCTGTGAAATATCTGTCTCAGTAAATTCCATGACAGTCCAGACACCAGCTCAAGCTTTGATGTTGGCAAAGGTCTTCCCAAACCAGCTAAACATTTCCGTAACTGATCTGTTGCCCATGAAAAATTGCCCTAATAAATAAGAAAAATGTGTTAATTCTCTGGGGAACAAAATGTAGACATTCACATCACTTCAGTACAACAGTAATCTAACACTGACCTTTTCTAAATGAGCTTCAGCCTGAGTCTTGTGTCTGTAGAAAGAAACTGCTGCTTCAGTGTCCTTCTTAACTACAGGTTCTCCAAAGATCAGAAGTCGTACCAACACACCAATGCAGATGACACCCTTCAATACCCACATCAACAGAGAAGGGAACATCCAGTCCATCCAACCATTTGCTTCTCCATCTATCAAAACAAAAGTCAATTTTCAAAGAAGTTACTAATTAATATTAATAAATTTTTGTAATATAATTACAAAATATATCCATAAAGTTATGAACACCATGCATTACTTGAAAATAATCATAATGCTAGGGATATAACAGATTGGAAAAAATCTCACACAGATAACACCTACCATTCACATTTTTAAGTGTTCTGCCAGCATGCTGGCCTGCAAAACCATCACTATTAGAACTTGATCCCAGAAGGATTCCAAAAGGGTTGAATGCAAGGACTGCAAACATGAATATGCACAATGCCATCCTAGTCTGATCCCGCATGGTCAGCATGACATTTCCTCCAGAAACGCTGGAGTCTGACTGGGAGTCTGAGAGAAATAAATAATTTCTATATCAAGCAAAAAGGCATTTTATGCTGGATCCCGGAAAGGAATTTGCAGAACAGTAACTACAAAAGAGCAATTTTAAATGTGTGCCAACTTTCCACTAACACCCTACTAACCTGATTCATACATGGGACTACCAGGTGGTGATTCACCATCACTTCCAAATTGAGAAATATGAATAGGTGATCCGTTCTCAGAACTTGGAGGAGTTAATGGTGTTTGTTTTATTAAATCCTCAATATCTACAAATAGTACAGTAAAGCCATATACACAAGACTCCAAACAATATATTCAATGGCTTTTGGTGTACACAAGTTTTGAACATCAAATAATTTTATATACTTACTACAGTGTTTAGATGCTGCCAATTTGAGAGCCATGTTCTCTTGCTTCAATCTGTTGTTTGTATTAATCAAGAACCTGATGTAGTCAATAGCCTTCTTCAAGATAGCAGATTTGTTCAACTGTAAAAATAGCACAAAATTTGTAATGAGGTCTTGACAAATCCTAGGCCTATGCATGAATATCTGGGAATGAATCAATTTTTAAGTGCCTGTTAAAGAAGCCTGCTTTTCATCAAATCACGAAATTAGACAATTGAAGTTCTACCTTTGCCTCTGTGCCTGCTACCAAGTCCTTAAGTTCTGTAATTTTGTCATTTATACTCAATCTATACCGCTTCTCGATGGCATTATGAGATGTTCTCTTCTCTCCTTTCTTAGGTCCTTTGTTGGGATTGTTAAGGCGGTTTATGGGAACTTTCTCACTATCAACCACCTGAATTGGAATACTTGTTACAACGGTTTGAACCTGAGGGACGGTGGTAGTGACAGTTTGTTGAGGGGTCAGGGTGGTTGGAGGGAGAGAGGACAGTGTGACGATAGTTGGTGATGAGGATACCACTTGTGACTGGGTGGTAGCATTCTGTGTTTTAATGATATGTGAAGTTCGTGTTGATGGTGATGACGATGTCGTAGCAGGAATTGCAGATATAACAGGCTGGTTCAAAGCTTGAGATTGCAGCAAAAGCTGAAAGAAAATGTACTAAAATGAATTGAAATGTAAAACTGTAAATTCTTTATTCTAAAAAGTTCATGGATGTATGCGAATACATCAAAGCTTAATAAATATATATATATATATATATATACACACACACATCATATCAACCTTTTCTGGTAAGGATTTGGTATTTCGACCCTTTTGGAATTAGTGTTATTCCTTACCTGTTGCAGCTGCTGTAAGCTGACTTGCTGCTGAACCTGTGGCTGAGGCTGTGCAACAACTGGGGTAGTCTTTTGAGCAGCCTGTTGAAGAATTAATCTCAATTGTTGTTGCAACAATCGAGCTTGTTGTTGTTTCTGCTGTTGTTGCTGTTGTTGTACCAGCAACTGTTTTTGTTGTTGAACAAGTTGAGCTTGTTTCTGAAGTTTCAATGCAGCCTGTTGAAGCTGTTGAGCACCATTAAAGTGGGAGATGTTAACAAGAGGAGATTGAAGTGTACCTCCACCTCCTGTATCCAATAAGTCCACACCTTCCAGACAATTTAAACTATCACTGCTAAAGTTTGCATCATTCAGCAACACACTTGAACTACTGCTTGAATTGGTCAAATCAAACTGTTCATCGATAGATAGTTCCTGTTTCAAAGGATCTGACAGAAGCTGAGAATCTACAAACCCCTCTGTATCTGGCTTCAACAAATTCAGCTGACCATCAAACAAGTCATTCTTTGACGAGTTTGTGTCAGATAACATGTACTGGACAATATCTGTAAAACAAAGATTAACACATAATATGTATACCACTAGTCACAAAGTTTACTACAAATTTCGACATAGATCTATCAGCAAAAACTTTTCACAATTGCAGAATACTCATTATCTTCAGTTATCACCGGAATACTGCAATACGTATCAGTCGTAAAAACAAAAATTCAAGAAAACGTTGCACCCCCCCTTCAAAAACTAGGACACTCCTTCCATCAAATGTATCAGTACTCAAATTAGTAATTAAAGTAAATTAAAGTTACAGTTTAAACGCTAACATTGCCACTCTTTTCCTATTCCCGGGAGTCGGGGGTTCCTTCAGCTTTCCGATTATATTTCAATCACTCCTGAAAGAAACAGACTTTAAAAGAAACTTACCATCGATGTCATCAAGAGCTACATTACTGAGGTCATTTCCTGATAAAAAATCATTCCCATGGTCAACTACACTTTCGGCGGCTGGAATCGACCAGCCTTCTAGATTCTCCATGTCAAAGTGAGCTGGACGAAGAACAGTAACACCATAGATTACTAACCAATCAAAATAACGCGTGAGATGGGGTGATTTTGCGTCATGAACATGTTTTCATTATTTGCATAATTTATTCTGAGTGACTCCGGAAGTTAAACATGCGAACGATATCAACATGTTCAAACCAAAAAATCAGATGCTATTGGAAAAAAAGGTCAATGTGTATGAATTTAAATATTACGACTTTCACATCATGATATATGGATATACGTGGAATCCCTTGAAATGATTACATTTCTAAAAATAGATTAAAAATAAATATGATCTGTACTAGGCTACATAACGTTAATTGTTATACATGTATGTTCATTCAGGTGATGCGTGTTATTCACATGCTGCACACGTGTCAAAAAATAAACCCAACTAAATCTAGTCCTATAATGAGGCTATATGGTACCTTATCTGACGTTTTCCTGGCACAGTTAATATCAAAATCATTTTTAAAAAGCCAGGAAAACGTCAGATATTTCGGACTAGGTACCTGTACCTTCTTACTCGCATTATTAATTTTAAAAAAGTATAGAAAGTGTTTTTATTTCCATTTATTAGAGTTAAAACTAATATGTTATCAAATAAAATATTATAGGTCATCGCACTTTTTCAGAAACTGTTTCTTCAAAAAAATCATAAATAACTGATAATTAAATTTTTTATCATAAAAATTAATCAATATATGCAGGAGCGGATCCAGGAATTGTGGTTACGGGGGCGCCACTTTATGTTGCAGGGGGTCTGGGGGACGCCTTGCCTTGAGGACCCCAGTGGTTCCAGGATGAAGGCCTGGTGGGGGCCCAGGGGGCGAAGCCCCCGGACGCTCCTGGATTTTATAGGGCTTGAAATATGTCTCCTATTTAGTCATTTGTACTATTTCCTATCATTTTTGATAAGGTGAAATTAATAAAATGACTCAAATTTTAAGGGTTTTGGGGAAAAAAAATTAAGTTCTCCCAATAAAGTAATTCAAGAAATCAAAAGATTTTGTCATTTATTTCTCCGAAACCCTGATCCCCATGAGAATCTTTCAATGGTTCTATTTACATGTATATTTTATTTATAGGCTAGGAGGGGGGGGATATATGCAGTTTGGTGGTCATGAGGATATCCTCAAATTGGGGCGAAATATCCATTTGAGAGAAAAGGTGTCATTGTAAATTTTGAATTTACTGGGTGGGTGTAAACCCAAAATAACGATATGATAGTATTCTGTATTCATAACAAATTCATGAAACTTTTTCTTCACAAAAATATCCAAAATGTTTGTGGATAATAAAGGAAATATATCGCATTGATAACAAAATCAATGAAAGTAGAGTTATCGCTCTTGGGTTCAATATTTTGAAACATATAATTGATTATTTATATATAACTTAGACGCTTAAAATATTTTATATTCAACAAGATTTTTTTCGAATAACTATTGGAAAAGACTCTGTCAAAATTTATGGTTCTAATATGCATGAATCTAAATAAATCATTGATTTTGCAAAATCTTATGACGTCACATGAGGGTGGAATTACTTTAATATACTATATTTATTTTCCATAGAACATATTTTGTTTTCCAATCAAGGGCCCTCAAGGGGCAGCATGAAAATACATACAAATAATGTACATATACATATCAAGTAAAGAAAGAAGTGATTACATAACACATAGTTATATACAAATACAGTGTCATATATTGTTCAAAATAAATTTTCCAGTTATATTTAGAATAGATGGCTCTTCAGAACATAGTATGTAAATTAATTTTTCTTCATCATTGAGTTTAGTAAAAAAAAAAATTAACTGTTTTTTCTATAGCACCACAAAAAGATTTCCTTTCATCAACAAACTTTTCACATTTAATCAAAATATGAATCTCATCACCTAATGAACCGGAGTTGCATTTGTTACATATTCGTTCATTCCTAGTAATGCCAGAATATCTACCAACTTCAATCATTAATTTATGAGCTGATATCCGTTGCTGATGTTGACATTATCCGCTGATGTTGACATATATCACTATATGATATCTTGTGATTTAGCTCACACAAATTGAAAGTTTGTGAGCTTTTCTGATTGAAGAGGCATCCCTCGTCGAAAACCGGACGAAAGTTTACTGGGCTACTGACAGTGGACAGAGGCCATCGATCGATTGGAACGTTTGATATTTTCACTACACATGTAATAAAAAAATGTGTATACAATGTATGTGTTTTTAAACTCATTGAAGCCATTTTTTATTAGGTTGTTTTTTTTTATCTTTATACCATAAGTTGGGAATATATTTTTTTACGTTACAACCTTGAAAATAATAATAATTTTAAAAAAGATTGTAAGAAATTAGTTAAAGAAAATTCTGAGTGTATTAATTTAGAATAATATCAATTGATCGATTGATATTATTTTGTTAAACGTCACTCTCGATAATTTTTCACTCACATGGAGACGTAACCATTGCCGTTAAAGGCCTATGCTCGGCGCTTGTAACAGCCTTTGACATATTTGAGCAAGGAGGGATCTTTAGCGTGCCACATTTGCTGTGACACGGGGCCTCGGTTTGAACAGACTCATCCGAAGACCTATTCTAATTCGGAACAAGAGCTTCACAAAGCTGGATATATCCCTCGCAATGAGTTTCTATGTAAGCTTTTTCGATGAAGTCCCGTAGTGACTTTGACTTTTTGACCCCAACATCACTAGGGTTCTTCTTCTCTTGAAAACAAGGCTACATGTGAAGTATCAAAGTGGCCTGTACGTAGAGTGTCTACAAGCTTTTTCTCGTTAATTGACTTTTACCTTTAGACCCCAAAATCATTAAGGTTCTTTCTCTCTTAATAAAACAAGAGGCCCACAGGCCTATCGGTCACCTGAATACTAGTGAAGAAGTATCGCTACTTCCATGGGCTATGAAATCTAGAAAAAAATTCCTGTTCTGAATATCTAAGCTAAATTCTAATGTTCAGCAACAGTATAAAACAAGACGTGTTCTTAAAACTTCACTGCCCTTACTCTGGGGAAAATCAAATTTACAATTTTGGTGAAAGACTACCTGCTCTATCCATTTAGTTTCAATTTAGTATCAAAAGCACTAAAGAAAATGTTATTAAAGTGTTTTACACATAAACACTATATAACAAGTTTGGCCCCGCCTTGGGGTCAGAACCTTACCCCGGGGATCATGAAATTTACAATTTTAATAGAGGCCTTCCTGCTCTACATCACTATGCATTTAGTTTTTCTTACATGTGTGTGGTCATTGAGAAGAAGATTTTTGAAAAATTGTCATTTTAGGGCAGTTTTTGCCCTGCCCCATAGGCCCCAGGGGTGCAGGAATCCTGAAATTTACGATTTATGTTCCCTTTGTTCCAAATATGTTTCATACCAAATTTGAAATGAATTGAAATGATAGTTATGAAGAAGAAGTTAAAAATGTCTATTGTTCACACATTTAATAACTGACCATTTTGGCCCCACCCTGATGCCAAAACCCCTACCCCTGAAATAATCAAATTTACAATTTTGGTAAAGGACTACCTGTTCTTCCTAAATATCTATTTACTTTCGTTTTAGTATCAATAGCATTAAAGAAGATGTAATTTAAGTGTTTTCCACATAAACACTATATAACAAGTTTGGCCCCGCCCTGGGGTTAGAACCCCTACCCCGGGGATCATGAAATTTACAATTTTGATAGAGGCCTTCCTACTCTATATCACTATGTATTTAGTTTTTCTTACATGTGTGTGGTTGTTGAGAAGAAGGTTTTTGAAAATTTGTCAATTATGGGCAGTATTTGCCCCGCCCCTAGGGCCCCAGGGGTGCTGGAGTCCTGGAATTTACAATTCATGTCCCCCTTATCCCAAAGATGCTTCATACCAAATTTGACTGGTGGTTATCAAGAAGAAGTTAAAAATATTCACGACGCACGACGGACGACGACGGATGAAAACCAAATGCAATAGGTCACCTGAGTTTTCTCAGATGACCTAATAAATGGAGCAAAAAAATGTGGCCTGTAGAGTGTCTACAAATCTTTTCCATTCAGTCCTTTAGTGACCTTTTGACTCCATAGCTATAGGGTTTTTCCTCTCTTGATAAGAAAGCTACATGTGAAGTATCAGATCAAATCAAATATGAGAGGGAATATACGAGGGCTGTTCGATAATCATATGTAATGTGTATTGTACCACGGCGCAATAACGCTTTGCACGATTTCGTGGATGATGATACTCTTGAATAGCTCTATTCAATACCATTTCAACGGTATAAACACGAGCCCTCAGCTCCACATACTTTTAAACTCAAGTCATTTAAATAGAGCCAGTCGTTGACCACTGTTGTAAAATGGTTGGGAAACGGGTTGAGAATATTCAAGAAATTAGAGCTTATATAAAAGTTTGCACAAAACTCGGTCATTCAGTAATGCAGATTTTTACTGAATTGGGGGAAGTTTATGGATCTGATAAGGTATCTTATGAGACAGTTCGTAGGTGGAGAAAGAAATTTCTGATTGGCACAGAGTCCGTCAAAGATGCTGCAAAACTAGCCGACCTGTGACTGTAACAGGCAAGGTAAATGTCTCAATAGTCAGGGAAATAAGTAGATACACAATTCGTGATATTGCCAAAGCTGTTGGCATATCGCTATCGCGGATGGCATTTCAATTTGAAGCGTATTTTGAAAGTACGAAAGATTTCTGCCAGATGAATACCGCATATATTGACAAGATGACAAAAAACCGGGCACGAGTACAAACCGCTAAGCAACTGCTCAAAATGTTTCCCAAATTCAATCAAAGACAGTCTGCAAACATTGTTACTGGTGACGAAACATGGGTTCACTATTTCGAACCAGTAAGAAAAATTGGAATCAAAATATGGCTAACTAAACACGGTAGAAAGCCTGTAGTTGCCAAAAGAACCATAAGCACAAAGACGATTCTTTATTGCATATTCTTCTCATGTGATGGTCTAACCATACAAATTCCGGTGCCGAAGGGCAAAAGTGTTACAGGTCGGTATTACCGAGATGTTATACTAAACAATGCTAAAAAATCTCAAGAAATATTATCATAAACGACGCCCTGTGTCAGGATTTAGGCACGTTCGTCTACTTCATGATAATGCTCCATCACATACATCTTAGCTTGTGAAGCAATTTTTGAAGTCGGAGAAGGTTACCGTCTTGCCACACCCACCATAATCTCCAGATCTAGCCCCATGCGACTTTTTCCTTTTTTCAAAACTTATAAAGTTCTTATCTGGTCGTCATTACAAGTCCCGACAAGCTCTTGGCCCAGCCATCAGTCAGTGTCTCAGAGGTATACCTAAATCAGCGTACCGTGACGCATTTCAAAAATGGATTCAGAGATTTCAAACCGCGAAGAATACTTTGAAGGGATGTAATGTTCATTTCACTATTTGAGTCGAATGCTTTTGAGATATCGTTCAATATAAATTACAGATCGAACATTCCTCGTAGTAACGGGTCCGTGTGTGCATGCGCGTGCGTGCTTTGATATTTAACGTATTTTACTGTATTATGATTATCATTTGGAACATGCCAATGGTCATTCCATGCTTTGCTCAGTCCAACTGTCACACCGTCATTTGCGGATTTAAGGAGAGGGCGCATCCGGCGCCCCCCCCCCTCCCCCCATACATTTTCAAATTGAAGGTAAATCGTAGTCTCTTCTTTAAAAAAATGTAAACGAAAAAAGAAGTAATAATTTCTTTCACACTCAGAGAAATAAATGACAAAATCTTTTGATTTATTGAATTACTTTTATGGGAAAATTTACATTTTTTCTAATTTAAACCCTTAAAATTTGCGTCATTTTATTGATTTCACCTTATTAAAACTGACAGAAAATAGTAAAAATTACTAAATAGTCCTAGACATATTTCAAGCCCAATAAAATCCAGGAGCTTCCGGGGGCCGCCCCCATCGGGGCTTCGCCCTGTATCCACTGGGCCCTCAAGGCGGCCCCAGACCCCCTGCCTCATAATGTTGCCCCCCCCCCCCAACCGCGATTCCTGGATCCGCCCCTGACCGTTATACCATTCTCTCACTAGATAGAAGTGCAAATTAATTGCTAGAACCGACGGAAGCTGAAAGTGAATTTCCAGACCTGAATTATGAAGGGCAGATCTGAGACTCAGTGAGGGCATTAGTCCAAGTATTCAGCCGAGCCGAAATTACCTCAACCACATGTTAATAATATTTATATAATGCAAGCATCCTCATTATGTAATGTAAACACCATCAACTTGTGGTCTTAACAGGGCCACAAGAGGGGTTTAAAAGTATAGGCATATATATATATATGAAAATTCTTTGAATTAAGATCTTCATGAAAGGCCCGTTACTGTAACTCAGTCGCTCCAATTATATGTAATGAAAATCAGAGAGTACTTCAGCATTTCTACAATAGTTGAAGACAAAATTTCTCTAAATTTGTGTCTGGGGTACAGGAATATCTCCTTTTTTGTAATGAAGAAAGTGCGTGCATTCTAGTACATAATGAAACTGATAAGGTGAATGATGGGGAACATCATTGTCGCGAGCCACGCCTATATTGTCCCCGTTTACGCTATTAGGGTAGGTACTACCGAACTCAGTAACCGTGGCTAACGACGATGGGGGAACATTAATTTCTTCTTTCAAGTTTGTCAGTTCTTAGTAGATATTAAATAGCCCCCTTTCAACATAAGGAGTATGGTCCGTTTTCACAGCTGTTTTACTCTTTAATCATTTTAATTTTGATTACTTTTAAGTACCGAAAATTTATGGGATATGTTATTTAAAAACATTTCAGACGAATGATACCGGTATAAAAGGCCTTATAATAATGCCAGGGTATCTTTCAGTATACATACCTAAAATCGAAATAAATCGAAAACAAATTAAAAAAGATTTTTTATTATATTTAGTCACCAATGTTTGAGGTCTCAATAAAAATACCAATCTGACTAAAGATTGTAAAAATACAAGCATAAAAATATCATTACACTTACATCAGCACAAAATAATGAAATAGAGGGCCTCCATGTCCACTTCTTTTTATGTTTGATAACGTGGTCAAACAATCGAGGGGGAAATATAATAAATTAAAACAAACTATATATACATGTACCACAACGCTCACCTGGATCATCATATGAACCTCGTAACGGTACAGTCTCCATACATTATGATCCCAAACATACCAATTAACCAGGGGGCCGTGTTTGTCCAACTCTTGATTTTGTATTCCTTATAGCAGTTATGAAATCGATCACTTCCTTCAACAACCATGGCTGCCAAAGTGAACGTGATTAGTTTGATAATGTGATTGAAACTTTAGTCTTCAGGAATGCAAGATTTACTAAAGAAAATAGTGACATATCCACGCCATTTCCTATTCATCCACACCTTTAGGAGAGGACGTGGTCCGATTTTGACAAAAGCTAATACTCCCTTTTTAAAAAAAGAATCGTTTGTGTAAGTTTGTTGAAATTCGCTTTGTGGTTTTCTCGAGGTTTAAAATGTACAAAGATTATACAGAAAAACATGCAACAGCTGGCTCACCCTTTTCAATAACTGTTTTGACCGGTGTCGCATAATTTCAATTTTACAGGAATTCTATAACATGAAAGGGGCTTTCGATTTAATGTTACGTCTCCATTTTAATTCTTAGATAGAGTGGCGAGGGCGGGGACAAAAGTACTCTCGTTTATATTTTGGATCCTATGGGGAAAATGTAGTGGAATGCAAATGCGGAAATGACTCGTGAGCTCGTGACACTAAACCGAGATTAGGCATTGAATGTCTCGGAACATCTAACTATAAAATTTTTGTTATCATTCCTGCAGGACTAGCCGTACAGGAAATCATAATTGGAACAATCTTGGATCCATATTGTATATCGATTCTAGAATGTTTAATCGTCTAATAATAATTGCAACCTAGTTGCACTGCTCAAGAATATTTGTACGGATTTCCGCTATGCCCAAATGGAAAACTGCACTACAAATGTGGTTTCATCCTATGACCATGCAGAAATCCGTGATGAGGTGGACATTATTTTGCAGACTGACAACAGAAAAATCTCACTCAATATTCTTGCTCATACACATGTATGCTGAAAATAGTACATTACGTATCCATATATATACAAACGTGAGTAATTATATATTACTTGAAAATAATTCATAGAAATAGTAGAACAATCATAGGAAAATTTATTTCGATACTAGTTTATTTGTTTTCTTTGACACTCTTCTGTACGATGTCCAGTACTTTGTCGATACTGCCGTGATTTTCTCGAAGCAAGCACTGCAACCATCCTCCGTCATTATGAAATCCCATTGACATCATTTGCGTCAAAGATTCGTCAATTCTCGGGTCTAAAATAGCAAAAATGATCAAATATTGTTGGACGTGCTAGTGCAAACTTACGTATAGATTTGAGGGTGGATTTAATTACCATATAGATATTACTAAAATGTTGTTTGAGCAAATTTTACAGGCAATAATCTATGATGGGTTGCGGGTGGATTTTATTGAGGTGTTTTGACGATTATTTTATATACAAGGTTCCGCTCAATTTGTGGACTAAACAACCAGTTGTTTTATACTTGACAGATATTTTCTACTTGGGGTTTACGTAGTAGTTACCCCATATGATATTGTTGGTTATGTGCAGCTGCACTTGTACCATAGTTTGACATGTCTTCTTTTGTTAGAAGTGTTGGTTATCTGTACATAACCCACACCTTTCTTCAAACCCCGCCCACAAACTCGAAACAACAACATCACTATCCACTGTATGAAGTTCTTCCTGATCAAAATTGCCCATATCAAACATGGATAACTAACTCTTAGTTCGCCAAATAAATATTCGCACTCAATCTCATTTGAAGCTTAAGACAAGATAATATCGTCAGTAGTTTCGTCCCAAAGACTTCCTATTTCCATATTCTCCTCCATGTGTGCGAACAAGTTGAGAAACACGTGTAAGTAGAAATACAGGTATTTATAAAGATTTTTCTAAAAGACCCAGTCACGTGATAAGAACGCGTTTGAGAGATATACTTGTTTTGTGGACAGGGTGAACAGCGGCGGCCAATCAGACTTGTCGTGTTTCTTTTATGGTTCAGCGCCATACAATTCTTAATATTTTTTTCGCTTATGTTTCACCGATTTTTTTTAATTCATTGTATATACATGTAAATGTTTTTCAGCCAATTTAGTCAAAATATGTATTACAATGAAGAATATCAAATAGGATTTTTAAAAGAGTAACTACCATCATCAATTAAATATGTTGCTAAATTTTTAAACAGAAAAATGCATAAATATGGGTTCTTTGAATTTTAATTGTATCTAATTTCAATTCTTTAAAGCAAATACGGGTACTAGAAGTCGTAAAATGAGTAAATGCGAAATAAAAATATCAAAACCAACAATCCTAACATTTATATGCATTTCAAAAAAAGTTTTATATATATATATATATATATATATAAAATTTAATGATCATACAATTTTTTGTCATAGAAAGTCATTTTAATAGAAATATATGGTGTACAAAGTGCAATGTAAAGACAAAAAAAAAAATAAAAAAAATAAAAAAAAAAATAGGAATCATATTGTAAACAGGCGACCGCGCTTCCGAAAGCTATAATAAAATATAATGAATAATAGTAAACTATGGTAGAAGTCACTTACCCCATATAATATTGTTGATTATGTTATTCAGATACCCGATGGGCGTGGTCATAAGGACACTCGGGAGCTACGCTCCCTCGTGTCCTTATGACCACGCCCATCGGGTATCTGCACATAACCAACAATATTGTATGGGGTAACTACTACATAATCAACAATATTATATGGGGTAAGTGACTTGTACCATAGTTTACTATTATTCGTTATATTTTATTATAGCTTTCGGAAGCGCGGTCGCCTGTTTACAATATGATGCCAATTGTTATGTATTTAAATTACACTTTGTACACCATACATTTCTATCATGATTACTTTCTATCACCGAAAAATGTATGTTCATTAATTGTTTTTAAAAAGCCGTTTTTAAAGTACATATAAATGTTTGGACTGTTGGTTTTGATATTTTTATTTAACATTTACGCATTCGTCGACTTTTAGTACCGGCATTGGCTTTAAGAATTGAAATTTAAAAATTCAAATAAAATTCTTAGAACCCATATTCATGCATTTTTCTGTTTAAAAATTTAGCAATATATTCAACTGATGATGGTGGTTACTCTTTTGAAAATCCTATTTGATATCCTTCATTTTGATACATATTTTGACTAAATTGGCTGGAAAAACATTTACATGTATATAAAATAGATTTTTAAAAAAGGTGAAACATAAGAGAGAAAAAATTAAGAATTATAAGATGCGAAACCATAAAAGAAACACAAGTCTGATTCACTCTGTCCGCTAAACAAGTTTATCTCTCAAACGCATTCTTATCACGTGACTGGGTCTTTTATAAAACTCTTTATAAATGCTACCCGTATTTCTACGTACACGTGTTTCTCGACTTGAGGAGAATATGGAAATAGAAAGTCGTTGGGACGAAACCATTGACGATATTATCTTGTATCAAGGTTTAAGTGAGATTCAGTGCAAATATCTATAATGTATTTGGAGAACTTAGTCTGAGTGAGTTATCCATGTTTGATATGTGCAATTTTGATCTGGAGGAACTTCATACAGTGGACAGTGATGTTGTTTTATTCTTTCGAGAATGTGGGCGGGGTTTGAAGAAAAGTGTGGGTTATGTACAGATAACCCACACTTTTAACAAAAGAAAGCACGCCAAACTATGGTACAATTGTATTTACACAGTCTTGTTTTACACATGCTGCTGCTTATATCAATAGCTGTAACAGCACAATACACCAGTATCACTAAAACGTCACTGCCATGTTTTCGTAAAATTGTACACACAGTTTCGTATTTTACTCTAGCATAATTTAGCTGATGACTAGCTGCGGTCACAACTCGTTGTGACGCAAAAATTATAACATTGGTGCTAAGCCTATGTTATTTTATGATTCATTACGTAAATTTGCCCAGAACTATAGTTTTGTCACCCTTGCCTTGTTCCACGTATGCCAGACATCATCTACTGTAGCTCACATTGTTTACTCATGGAATATAAATGGTTTGATAATGAAGTCTTTACTTACAGTGAAAACAAATGTCCATTATAGTCCTGGTTGAATGATCCTTTTTGTATATGTCGAATTACTTGTATATTTTAAGTTGTACAAATGTTTACGATATATTTTTTTGAACCCGTGTGCTGTACGGCGTCGTAATTTGTTGTGATTGGTTGAACGTGTCCGTACAGTATTTCTATTGGTTAATTCCTATCATGTAACACTTACAGAAAGGCTGAGCTAGCCATTATCGGCAGATAATTTGTCAGATGCAGGGCGCCAAAGTTTGAAGTCAACATTTACATGTATAGCTACCTTAGATAAGTATACTAAGTGAAGGCAAGTCAAGATAGTGATCTCTAAACACAATGGATACCTGTTAATATTTTGTCAAACATTTTTGCCTATTCTATAGTCTAAATAACGTTACACAATGTCATAATCCCCACATTGCTGTTCAGTATAGAGATCACCAAAACAATCATATTGTTTTATGAATTATAAGAAGGTTTTGTCTTCTTTTAACACCGCCTGTATCAGAGAGTGACCAGAAACTGATTAGCAAGATGTATTACGGTTATACTTTGTACTCCCTATTTAACAAATGGACATCCGCGGGGAGCTTACAGTATTGTTTGAAGTATCCTGAACATGGAAATTCCCAAATGACTTATTTCATTGAATTTCGTAATCATTTTCAATTCAAAAAGGAGAAAAACGAGGAAAATTTAGATGATTGGAATTCTATTATAGGACATAATGAGTACTTGTAGTTTTAACATTCTTCTTCGGACCGATGAATTGCAAACAGTAGTGCAATGTCAATAGTAAATCAAAATCACTTTATGTCACTGTAAGATAAATATGGAAAGCATCTGAAGGCATTTCAGAACATTTACTTAATACAGTACTAGTAGAAAACTATTCAATGAGACGAGGTGGTCAGCTAGGAGAGAAAATATGAATTATCACAGTCAGAGAGGACACTGGCAGCTAGGAGAGAAAATACGACTATCACAGACTGTGAGAGAGGACACTGTCAGCTAGGAGAGAACATGCGATTATCACAGACTGTCAGAGAGGACACTGTCAGTTAGGAGAGAAAATACGATTATCACCGACTGTCAGAGAGGACCATGTCAGCTAGGAGAGAAAATACGACTATCACATACTGTCAGAGAGAACAATGTCAGCTAGGAGAGAAAATCCGATTATCAGTCAGAGAGGACACTGTCAGCTAGGAGAGAAAATACGATTATCAGAGACTGTCAGAGAAGATCATGACAGCTAGGAGAGAAAATACGACTATCACACACTGTCAGAGAGGACCATGTCAGTTAGGAGAGAAAATACGATTATCAGTCAGAGAGGACACTGTCAGCTAGGAGAGAAAATACGACTATCACACACTGTCAGAGAGGACCATGTCAGCTAGGAGAGAAAATGCGATTATCACACACTGTCGGAGAGGACCATGTCAGCTAGGAGAGAAAATACGACTATCACAGACTGTCAGAGAGGACACTGTCAGCTAGGAGAGAAAATACGATTATCAGAGACTGTCAGAGAGGACACTGTCAGCTAGGAGAGAAAATGCGATTATCACACACTGTCAGAGAGGACCATGTCAGCTAGGAGAGAAAATGCGACTATCACAGACTGTCAGAGAGGACACTGTCAGCTAGGAGAGAAAATACGATTATCAGAGAGTGTCAGAGAGGACACTGTCAGCTAGGAGAGAAAATGCGATTATCACAGACTGTCGGAGAGGACCATGTCAGCTAGGAGAGAAAATACGACTATCACACACTGTCAGAGAGGACACTGTCAGTTAGGAGAGAAAATACGATTATCACAGACTTTCAGAGAGGACCATGTCAGCTAGGAGAGAAAATACGATTATCACAGACTGTCAGAGAGGACACTGTCAGCTAGGAGAGAAAATAGACTATCACACACTGTCAGAGAGGACACTGTCAGCTAGGAGAGAAAATACGACTATCACACACTGTCAGAGAGGACACTGTCAGCTAGGAGAGAAAATACGACTATCACACACTGTCAGAGAGGACAGTGTCAGCTAGGAGAGAAAACAAGATTATCACACAGTCAGAGAGGACCATGTCAGTTAGGAGAGAAAATACGACTATCACACACTGTCAGAGAGGACACTGCCAGCTAGGAGAGAAAATACGATTATCACAGACTGTCAGGGAGGACCATATCAGTTAGGAGAGAAAATACGACTATCACAGACTGTGAGAGAGGACACTGTCAGCTAGGAAAGAACATGCGATTATCACAGACTGTCAGAGAGGACCATGTCAGCTAGGAGAGAAAAAACGATCATCACAGACTGTCAGAGAGGACCATGTCAGCTAGGAGAGAAAATACGACTATCACAGACTGTCAGAGAGGACACTGTCAGTTAGGAGAGAAAATACGACTATCACACACTGTCAGAGAGGACACTGCCAGCTAGGAGAGAAAATACGATTATCACAGACTGTCAGGGAGGACCATATCAGTTAGGAGAGAAAATACGACTATCACAGACTGTGAGAGAGGACACTGTCAGCTAGGAAAGAACATGCGATTATCACAGACTGTCAGAGAGGACCATGTCAGCTAGGAGAGAAAAAACGATTATCACAGACTGTCATAGAGGACCATGTCAGCTAGGAGAGAAAATACGACTATCACAGACTGTCAGAGAGGACACTGTCAGTTAGGAGAGGACATACGATTATCACAGTCAGAGAGGACACTGTCAGCTAGGAGAGAACATGCGATTATCACAGACTGTCAGAGAGAAATACTGTCAGCTAGGAGAGAAAATACGACTATCACACACTGTCAGAGGACAAAGTCAGCTTGGAGAGAAAACAAGATTATCACACAGTCAGACAGGACACTGTCAGTTAGGAAAAAAAATACGACTATCACATACTGTCAGAGAGGGCACTGTCAGCTAGGAGAGAAAATACGATTATCAGAGACTGTCAGAGAAGATCATGACAGCTAGGAGAGAAAATACGACTATCACACACTGTCAGAGAGGACCATGTCAGTTAGGAGAGAAAATACGATTATCAGTCAGAGAGGACACTGTCAGCTAGGAGAGAAAATACGACTATCACACACTGTCAGAGAGGACCATGTCAGCTAGGAGAGAAAATGCGATTATCACACACTGTCGGAGAGGACCATGTCAGCTAGGAGAGAAAATACGACTATCACAGACTGTCAGAGAGGACACTGTCAGCTAGGAGAGAAAATACGATTATCAGAGACTGTCAGAGAGGACACTGTCAGCTAGGAGAGAAAATGCGATTATCACACACTGTCAGAGAGGACCATGTCAGCTAGGAGAGAAAATGCGACTATCACAGACTGTCAGAGAGGACACTGTCAGCTAGGAGAGAAAATACGATTATCAGAGAGTGTCAGAGAGGACACTGTCAGCTAGGAGAGAAAATGCGATTATCACAGACTGTCGGAGAGGACCATGTCAGCTAGGAGAGAAAATACGACTATCACAGACTGTCAGAGAGGACACTGTCAGTTAGGAGAGAAAATACGATTATCACAGACTTTCAGAGAGGACCATGTCAGCTAGGAGAGAAAATACGATTATCACAGACTGTCAGAGAGGACACTGTCAGCTAGGAGAGAAAATAGACTATCACACACTGTCAGAGAGGACACTGTCAGCTAGGAGAGAAAATACGACTATCCCACACTGTCAGAGAGGACACTGTCAGCTAGGAGAGAAAATACGACTATCACACACTGTCAGAGAGGACAGTGTCAGCTAGGAGAGAAAACAAGATTATCACACAGTCAGAGAGGACCATGTCAGTTAGGAGAGAAAATACGACTATCACACACTGTCAGAGAGGACACTGCCAGCTAGGAGAGAAAATACGATTATCACAGACTGTCAGGGAGGACCATATCAGTTAGGAGAGAAAATACGACTATCACAGACTGTGAGAGAGGACACTGTCAGCTAGGAAAGAACATGCGATTATCACAGACTGTCAGAGAGGACCATGTCAGCTAGGAGAGAAAAAACGATTATCACAGACTGTCATAGAGGACCATGTCAGCTAGGAGAGAAAATACGACTATCACAGACTGTCAGAGAGGACACTGTCAGTTAGGAGAGGACATACGATTATCACAGTCAGAGAGGACACTGTCAGCTAGGAGAGAACATGCGATTATCACAGACTGTCAGAGAGAAATACTGTCAGCTAGGAGAGAAAATACGACTATCACACACTGTCAGAGGACAAAGTCAGCTTGGAGAGAAAACAAGATTATCACACAGTCAGACAGGACACTGTCAGTTAGGAAAAAAAATACGACTATCACATACTGTCAGAGAGGGCACTGTCAGCTAGGAGAGAAAATACGATTATCACACACTGTCAGAGAGGACCATGTCAGCTAGGAGAGAAAATGCGACTATCACAGACTGTCAGAGAGGACACTGTCAGCTAGGAGAGAAAATACGACTATCACAGACTGTCAGAGAGGACACTGTCAGTTAGGAGAGGACATACGATTATCACAGTCAGAGAGGACACTGTCAGCTAGGAGAGAACATGCGATTATCACAGACTGTCAGAGAGAAATACTGTCAGCTAGGAGAGAAAATACGACTATCACACACTGTCAGAGGACAAAGTCAGCTTGGAGAGAAAACAAGATTATCACACAGTCAGACAGGACACTGTCAGTTAGGAAAAAAAATACGACTATCACATACTGTCAGAGAGGGCACTGTCAGCTAGGAGAGAAAATACGATTATCACACACTGTCAGAGAGGACACTGTCAGCTAGGAGAGAAAATACGATTATCAGAGACTGTCAGAGAGGACACTGTCAGCTAGGAGAGAAAATACGACTATCACAGACTGTCAGAGAGAACACTGTCAGCTAGGAAAGAACATGCGATTATCACAGACTGTCAGAGAGAAACACTGTCAGCTAGGAGAGAAAATACGACTACCACACACTGTCAGAGGACAAAGTCAGCTAGGAGAGAAAACAAGATTATCACGGTCAGAGAGGACACTGTCAGTTAGGAAAGAAAATACGACTATCACATACTGTCAGAGAGGACATTGTCAGCTAGGAAAGAAAATACGACTATCACACACTGTCAGAGAAGATCATGTCAGCTAGGAGAGAAAATACGACTATCACAGACTGTGAGAGAGGACACTGTCAGTTAAGAGAGAAAATACGATTATCAGTCAGAGAGGACACTGTCAGCTAGGAGAGAAAATACGATTATCAGAGACTGTCAGAGAGGACACTGTCAGCTAGGAGAGAAAATGCGATTATCACACACTGTCGGAGAGGACCATGTCAGCTAGGAGAGAAAATACGACTATCACAGACTGTCAGAGAGGACACTGTCAGCTAGGAGAGAAAATACGATTATCAGAGACTGTCAGAGAGGACACTGTCAGCTAGGAGAGAAAATGCGATTATCACACACTGTCAGAGAGGACCATGTCAGCTAGGAGAGAAAATGCGACTATCACAGACTGTCAGAGAGGACACTGTCAGCTAGGAGAGAAAATACGATTATCAGAGAGTGTCAGAGAGGACACTGTCAGCTAGGAGAGAAAATGCGATTATCACAGACTGTCGGAGAGGACCATGTCAGCTAGGAGAGAAAATACGACTATCACAGACTGTCAGAGAGGACACTGTCAGTTAGGAGAGAAAATACGATTATCACAGACTTTCAGAGAGGACCATGTCAGCTAGGAGAGAAAATACGATTATCACAGACTGTCAGAGAGGACACTGTCAGCTAGGAGAGAAAATAGACTATCACACACTGTCAGAGAGGACACTGTCAGCTAGGAGAGAAAATACGACTATCCCACACTGTCAGAGAGGACACTGTCAGCTAGGAGAGAAAATACGACTATCACACACTGTCAGAGAGGACAGTGTCAGCTAGGAGAGAAAACAAGATTATCACACAGTCAGAGAGGACCATGTCAGTTAGGAGAGAAAATACGACTATCACACACTGTCAGAGAGGACACTGCCAGCTAGGAGAGAAAATACGATTATCACAGACTGTCAGGGAGGACCATATCAGTTAGGAGAGAAAATACGACTATCACAGACTGTGAGAGAGGACACTGTCAGCTAGGAAAGAACATGCGATTATCACAGACTGTCAGAGAGGACCATGTCAGCTAGGAGAGAAAAAACGATTATCACAGACTGTCAGAGAGGACCATGTCAGCTAGGAGAGAAAATACGACTATCACAGACTGTCAGAGAGGACACTGTCAGTTAGGAGAGGACATACGATTATCACAGTCAGAGAGGACACTGTCAGCTAGGAGAGAACATGCGATTATCACAGACTGTCAGAGAGAAATACTGTCAGCTAGGAGAGAAAATACGACTATCACACACTGTCAGAGGACAAAGTCAGCTTGGAGAGAAAACAAGATTATCACACAGTCAGACAGGACACTGTCAGTTAGGAAAAAAAATACGACTATCACATACTGTCAGAGAGGGCACTGTCAGCTAGGAGAGAAAATACGATTATCACACACTGTCAGAGAGGACACTGTCAGCTAGGAGAGAAAATACGATTATCAGAGACTGTCAGAGAGGACCATGTCAGCTAGGAGAGAAAATACGACTATCACAGACTGTCAGAGAGAACACTGTCAGCTAGGAAAGAACATGCGATTATCACAGACTGTCAGAGAGAAACACTGTCAGCTAGGAGAGAAAATACGACTACCACACACTGTCAGAGGACAAAGTCAGCTAGGAGAGAAAACAAGATTATCACGGTCAGAGAGGACACTGTCAGTTAGGAAAGAAAATACGACTATCACATACTGTCAGAGAGGACATTGTCAGCTAGGAAAGAAAATACGACTATCACACACTGTCAGAGAAGATCATGTCAGCTAGGAGAGAAAATACGACTATCACAGACTGTGAGAGAGGACACTGTCAGTTAAGAGAGAAAATACGATTATCAGTCAGAGAGGACACTGTCAGCTAGGAGAGAAAATACGATTATCAGAGACTGTCAGAGAGGACACTGTCAGCTAGGAGAGAAAATGCGATTATCACACACTGTCGGAGAGGACCATGTCAGCTAGGAGAGAAAATACGATTATCACAGACTGTCAGAGAGGACACTGTCAGCTAGGAGAGAAAATAGACTATCACACACTGTCAGAGAGGACACTGTCAGCTAGGAGAGAAAATACGACTATCCCACACTGTCAGAGAGGACACTGTCAGCTAGGAGAGAAAATACGATTATCAGAGAGTGTCAGAGAGGACACTGTCAGCTAGGAGAGAAAATGCGATTATCACACACTGTCAGAGAGGACCATGTCAGCTAGGAGAGAAAATGCGACTATCACAGACTGTCAGAGAGGACACTGTCAGCTAGGAGAGAAAATACGATTATCAGAGACTGTCAGAGAGGACACTGTCAGCTAGGAGAGAAAAAACGATTATCACAGACTGTCAGAGAGGACCATGTCAGCTAGGAGAGAAAATACGACTATCACAGACTGTCAGAGAGGACACTGTCAGCTAGGAGAGAAAATACGATTATCAGAGACTGTCAGAGAGGACACTGTCAGCTAGGAGAGAAAATGCGATTATCACACACTGTCAGAGAGGACCATGTCAGCTAGGAGAGAAAATGCGACTATCACAGACTGTCAGAGAGGACACTGTCAGCTAGGAGAGAAAATACGATTATCAGAGACTGTCAGAGAGGACACTGTCAGCTAGGAGAGAAAAAACGATTATCACAGACTGTCAGAGAGGACCATGTCAGCTAGGAGAGAAAATACGACTATCACAGACTGTCAGAGAGGACACTGTCAGCTAGGAGAGAAAATACGATTATCAGAGACTGTCAGAGAGGACACTGTCAGCTAGGAGAGAAAATACGACTATCACACACTGTCAGAGAGGATAACACGATCGATGTGTACTTAATCCTTCTAGAGATTCTGTATCTCTATGAAAGTTATGTCTGCTCATTTTAGAAATCAATGATATTGTCTGTTGATTTTCTATTTGACCCATATGTTATTGTATACGTGTCAATGCGTTCCTACCATTCCATGGTTTGAGTGAACTAAACTGAACTGAACTAATGTACCTGCATAATTTGTATCTATAAAGGAATCTCCAGTTATGGTTAGAAAATCCCCTGTCATGCCCTTCCAGTAATTCAGTTGTGAGGAATTCTCACATATACATGTAGGAATGTTTATACAATATTTACATCTCCAATGCGTTTGCCTTTGATGAATTGTAAAGATAACCATTTCCTCATGAACGTACTGCATATGAACATAGATAAATATAGTACGTCAATGTTAAAAGGGTTCGCACCTGAGTTTTTTAGTACTGCCAATTTTTGGGGAAGTGTTTTTAATTTCTACGTTGAAGGAGAATAGGGATTTGAACTTAAAAATTATTCAAGATCTATGCATTTGATCTTGATATTCCTGTTAGTGTCAATACAACATAAACAATACAGTCCAATCATTACATAAAATAGATATATAATCCAGGGTTGTTGGTTGTTTTGTTTTGTTTTTTTGTTGTTTTTTTTTGTTGTTTTTTTTTTACAAAATTTCGATTATATTAATTTATACTTTTTAAGAATAGGCGTTCTGTTTGAAAACTCTTTTTTCAAACAAATTCACGAATCACAACATCTGAATCAGTTCCAAATCTCAACTACCTTGTATCATAAATTATAAAATTGAAATACACGTATAGGGGTATGAAAATTTAGGATTTATTGGATAAAGCAGAAACTGTAATAACATGCAGATTTAAAACATTTTGATTAAACAATCCTTCCACCACAAAATGTAGTCCTGCCAAACCCTTTCAAAATTGAAATTGATACAAAGGATTTCAACTGGATAGGGTTAAGAAATAGATGCATGTATAATATGCTTGGATCAATGGGATGTGCTCAAAAGCTGGGGAGCTTAGAACTTCCTCAAGAATTCGACAGAAATGGAAGTAGTGTAAATATAAGAAATAATTTTCACTTCTGAAAATACGAAAATGTGCCTATTTTTCTATTAGGCCCTATAATGAATGAACCATATCTCCTTAAAGAATTTCATAATGTGAAGATACTAGAAAGAAAACGCAGGCCCTCATTTAGGGAATTCTTTATATAGAAGAATATCATAATAGAACGTATCATGGAGGTGTGTTTTACTGCATCCTATTTTCCTCTCTTTGATTTGCTAAACGCCGGAATAAAAATCACTATTATTGTTATATCAAGTAAGCATTCTTAATGTATTATAAATATGTTCGCTGTGGTCGTGTTAATTATTCATTTTCGCAGAATTGAGGACAAATATGTGATCCGGTATATTATATTACTTTACCAAGTCCACTTGGTGGATCCTCTACTTGAAAACCCCGAGAGTTTTCAGCAGTAAGAGGGCTGTTTGCCTGGTAGCTCTTGCTTTCTGTCCTCTCTTCCGGATTTGATTCGGCCCTGGTCTGCGGGATTTCGTCCTCTACAAAGGTCCAGTGTCCGTCATTTTTGGACGAGTCTGTTCCCGCTGCCGGACCATCGACATCTTCGTCCGATTTCTCATTCCTTTCTGGAACACTTTCTTTTGAATCCTCGTTTTCTGTTTGTGTAGTGGGTTCCCTTTCGTCTGTTGCTTTGGTGTATTCAGGCTTTGAGAAGCAATGTTTCGGCTCGGCTAAGTTTCCTTCCACCCCAAAAAATAAATTAAAGTGCAGGTACTTAGTACTGGTATATGATACTAACAATGAAGACTTTCCTAACGAACTCCGAGGGGAAGACACAATAAAATATCTTGTTCTTATGATATCATTTACAAAAAGAATCTGGAGAAAGTCAACACTTCCTTATTCTTGATGATGAGATAATTTCACAGCTCCCTCAATATAAAGTTACGTCTGCATAAACTATATACATGTACAGTAGTACTATCAATAGTTACCCAATATTCTTATCGAGTCTTTCCCGAGATCTAGCAACTGGTTGCTTCTTTCACTTCTAATATCCTCCCCTTCCTCAACAAAATACACTCTCAGGTGTTGAAAAATGTGTTGAAATAGGTTGCTGCTCTATTTAAAAAGACCATGCATGGACAGCGATATATAAAAATGCCAACACAAATATCTTCGGTTGATTTCCCTTTGGAGATGTTTTAGCAAATGGAAATTTGGTGAACAGTTGATTTTAAGATAGAATATTAAATAAATATATTTACTGTATGTTGTCACACTAACTGTCGGTATTTACTGTATGGGATCACACTAACTGTCGGTATTTACTGTATGTGATCACACTAACTGTCGGTATTTACTGTATGTTGTCACACTAACTGTCGGTATTTACTGTATGTGATCACACTAACTGTCGGTATTTACTGTATGTGATCACACTAACTGTCGGTATTTACTGTATGTTGTCACACTAACTGTCGGTATTTACTGTATGGGATCACACTAACTGTCGGTATTTACTGTATGGGATCACACTAACTGTCGGTATTTACTGTATGGGATCACACTAACTGTCGGTATTTACTGTATGGGATCACACTAACTGTCGGTATTTACTGTATGGGATCACACTAACTGTCGGTATTTACTGTATGGGATCACACTAACTGTCGGTATTTACTGTATGGGATCACACTAACTGTCGGTATTTACTGTATGGGATCACACTAACTGTCGGTATTTACTGTATGGGATCACACTAACTGTCGGTATTTACTGTATGGGATCACACTAACTGTCGGTATTTACTGTATGTAGAGTAAGTACCTCTGGAAACCCCGAAGACGAATATGTCATCGACTTGCTATGGCAACCACCACACGTGCCTGGTACTGTTCCCTGTTCCTTTTGTCGTCTTGTACCTTATTCACAGAAGAGTTAGTTAGGTAAAACATGCTCGATCGTTTTGACATTTGACGATTGACTCTATCATTTACAGTGCTTTTGAAACATCCGTTGACCTTGGCTTTTCAGTTGACCTAGTAAGAAGTATCTATCTTACAAATTACCAACAGATAGACAGACCCTCAATCTTTGGAGCACCTTAAATTCACATTTTATCAACTGAGATAGTATTTTTATGTTTGCGTCAAAAGAGCATTTTTGTTTTCAAGTGAAGCGAAATGTATTCAATGTATTATGCTTTAAATAGTTTATGTTTACGCTGAGGGGTTTCTTCAATAAGAATATTTTCCAACACTTCCTCAATGTGACCATCTTTCTCTTGCAAAAGACGGAGGAGCCATCCGCCTTCGTTGTGGAAACCCATTGACATCATCTGTTGTAAGGCTTCTTCAATTTCATTGCCTGAAATACAAAAATTTAAGAAAATAATATATTTCAGACAACATTTCGAGACCGAGGAGATTACCCTGCATCATCCACGAAAACAAAAACTTCATTTCTATCCTACTTCGGCTCAGAAATATAAAGTCGTTTACCTATACAGTTACGAATTAGTCACCGTGATGTCATTGCAGTTATGGTTGTAGGTTGGTTGAATATTACTCAAGAATTTTTCACTCACATATGGAGACGTCACCATTGCTGGTGAAGAGCTGCAAAATTTAGAGCTATGCTCGGCGCTTACGGCCTTTCAGCAGGGCGGGATCTTTATCGTGCCACACCTGCTGTGATACGGGGTCCGGTTTTTGCGGTCTCATTCGAAGGACCGCCCCATTTAGTCGCCTCTTACGACATGGAAGTGAACAGTAGGATAGCTCACAATTTACATACTTTTCATGTATCATGTTTGTTTGCAGATGCTCTACCGTTTTCAATAAAGTGATGCTTGTTTTAAATGTGAAAAAGCATGTGTATCATGGAATGATGACATTTCAACTAAGGGAATATTTTTCATAATGTGATCAATATTTGAAAATTTACGTGTGGTAGTATGGATGATCCTCAGTACACCCCTCTGTAAATTTTCAAAATGGGATAGAAAATTGCCGATTTCTGATTTTACTTTTATCCATGCGCTCTAAACATAATATAATGATTTCTTCCAAAAATACATGTAAATGCTTTCTAACTAAACGAGAAAGTCATTTTATCAGCATTCTTTTGTGAGTTATTCTATGCAAAAATGGAAATACGCAATGAAGGTATTCATCCAATAACTTGTAACGACACTTGTAGATTTCGAGAAGGATTCTGGGAAGAAACGTTGTTCCCGTGCTCTTACAGGAAAATATCTTAATCATTCAGGAATATAGTATGTTGTTGTGAATCATACCATCATTGGGGTGACCGTTGCAATGGTGGAGGCATATTGCCCTCAATTTAAAAAGAGGAATTTATGTTGTTGCAGTGAAAGCAAACTCCGAAAACTTCATCAAGTTTGAGCATCTCGAAGTTTCTATTAACAACAACGACAATAATGTTTTTTCTAAGAACAAAATTAACGTTCTAACTTCTTACATGGATCAGAAATAAATGTTTCACTGGTTTCGCATTCGGTCACTGTGTTTTCTTCCAGTTGGTTCTCGGGTTTTGTGTTCTGCTCGCTCTTAGCATTACTCTGGTCGACACGCTCTACTTCTTTGTCGATGTCAATTGATTCTTTGTTATTTTCGGTGCTCTCGTTGGTGACGTCAACATTTTCAAATCGATCAGCGCTTTCGGAAACCCTTTGATCAGCATTTCCTGTGAATGTTAAAAATGTTTTTAACATGTTTAATAGAAATGCCATTGAAATTGCACTGTAATTGGTACCGGTAGTCGTCTTCACCTTGGCCAGTCATGTAATCTGGGAATAGTTTTACGCCGATGGTAATATATTGCACAAATTCTTCTGTTCCAACTTCTGGAATTTTTGTTGCACATGCCTTAAGTTTTGGCTTGAGAAATGGTGTACGTGTGTGCACTGGAAAAAATATCAATTTATAGAATACCAGTCGGGGTATGATTTTTCTCCAAAAGAATGTTTGAACTCTGAACTTTACAGTGTGAATATCTTGGAATTACCTCTAGCGTATATTTTCAAGCAACCGTCTACCGCATTCTTCGTAAACTCCGACATTTCTTCGTTCGAAGAAAAGGACACAAAGTCACCGTCATCATCTAGGATATAAAGCAAAAAGACGGATTTCTTTTATCTGAAATATGCTCAAAGTTTCTATCTCTATTAACAATATGTATAAACAATTAAATGCTTTCTTTGTTGTTTTATTGGTGATGAAGGTACATGTAGCTAAAATTGCACAAACAATTCATGTAATTTTTTTTTTGCAATGATTGCTACCCTCATCACCCGATAAAACAACAAAGACAATTCATTATTTATATTTTTATGTATTTTTAAAACATATAAACTAGATTGAAATACATATCGTTGACCATTTTGTTACTTTAAACTATGGACACGATTTGAGCTGACAATTTTCAAATTCTATTTTTCCATTTTTTAAGGTTTAGAATACTTAAGGAAGGAAGTTTTAATAGTCAAACAAAATTTGAATATCAGTTGACTTGAGTTACAGGTGAGATACAGCACTCACAATTATTTGTTATGTAAACAAGGCTCGTGCCATGTTTTTGTATATATTGCTCAATAGAAAATATCCTGTTTAAAACAAAATGATATGTGCTAAACACTAGCAACTATCTAATTGTATTCAGATTCACTTGTAAATTGAAAAATTGCTTTAAACGAAATTTGTACTGGTATATTTAACCTATGTAAACAAAAACCTTGGCACGAGCCTTGTTTATATAACAAAGAATTGTGAGTTCTGTACATGTATCTCCCATATACCACGACAACCGACATTCAAAGCTGATCATTAGAAATACCTTAGTTAAACATTCTAAACATTAAAAATGGAAAAACAGAATTAGAAAATTTTCAACTCAAATCGTGTCCATGCCCCTTTGAAGTAACAAAATGGATTTGAAACAACAAACATGTAATAAAAGCAATCTCAATTTCAAAAGAAATGTAAGAGAAAACATTCAGTGAATATAAATACATGTACAAGATAATTTTGATGCAAAGCATCTTTAATAGAATCGGTAGCTAAAATTTTAGATATTATAAACTCATAAACTATTTCGAAACACACACACACACGGAATTTGTAATATGAAATAATTCATTTAAAAATGGAAACAAAATTTAGAAACAATCTAATTCAAATACACTTTTAAAAAAGCACCAATACTATCATCTATGTAAGAGCACTAAAAAAATTTAGGTTTAAATAATGGATGTGTCCGGTTGATATTGCAACAGAACTTGAACTTAAATAAATGATTTTAGAATCAGCAGGTGCATCTCTAGAGCTACATCATGTGTATCGAGGAAATTCATAGAAAGCATATACAAAATACGGACGTTAAGCAAGTGTGTCTATGAAAAATATGCTAGACACAGGGAACTAACATTGTAATCAATAATTATTGGATGAAGTTTAGATTCTTTTAGTTTTACACCAGATTTCATTATTGAATAATAATAAACACGGGACGTTCCGGGATTTCGCCCCCTTTGACGCCCATCGGAGCGAACTGGGGACTTAAATGCAACCAACAGGTCTTTTCCCCACGCCCCACTGAATTGAAATCCTAAATCCGCCTAAGCTACAGATGTAATAAAGGAAATTTGCATCCAAGAACCTAAATATTGATTTATAAAATGTTGAAGTACCATCATGATGGTATGCAAAAATAACTCTTGTTTTTATCAATTCATTATGTTAAATAAATCTGGAACCTCATAATGAGTTGCTTCTATATTCTACACACTGCCATTCCGGGGAGGAGCTTCGTATGAAATATTTGTTTAATGAATGTATTGATTACAGTAATCAACAATGATATTTCTGTATTTTTTTCAAAATCTGTTATTCATGTCATTGATAAGAAATCATCCTACCGAAACAAAAATCAAAATATATGATTTCTCATTTCTCCATGCGCATTTTCTAACACAACCACAAATGGATGAGGGGGCGGACAAGGGATAGCCCTCTTACCCCCACCCCCACCCCCTTCTCCTGAATAGTGATAAATTGCATTTCATTTGGGTGCTGAAGTGTATTGCATGCCACTTTCTTACCTATGCACTGCAACGGTTATAATACATATGAATATAACAGGTTTGCGCGATGTTGCAAATGTCAGGGACGGATCCAGGAATTGCGGTTAGGGGGTGGAACTTTACGAGGCAGGGGGTTTGGGTCCCCCGGACGCTCCTTGATTTTACAGATTTTATAGGGCTTGAAATGTGTCTCCTATGTAGTCATTTTTACTATTTTCGGTAAAATGACGTAAATTTTAAAGGTTTTTGGAAAAAATGTAAGTTCTCCCATTAAAAGTAATTCAATAAATCAAAAGATTTTGGCATTTTATTTCTCTGAGAGTGGAAGAAATTATTGCTTCTCTTATAGTTTACAGTTTTCTTAGCAAGAGACCACGATTTAAATTTGAAAATTTTAGGAGGGAGCGCGCGCCGGCTGCGCCCCCTTAAATCCGCCAATGAATGTATTCTTTATTGTATTTGTAAATTGTTTCTCTCAAAGTTTCAATATTCCCATCGTCGGATACCCACGGCTGATCTCGTCTTCTACTCGTAGAAGACGAGATCAGCCGTGGGTATATCCGACGATGCAATATACCCAGCGAATTGCCAATACAAAGCTAAAGCTAAAATGATCAGGTTTAAAATGTAAATATGTTAAAAGAGTATTTTATAGACTTTAAAAAGTTTAATTGTTGTTGACGTCTGTATTGATATAGGGAGGTGACCATTCTACATTGATCAAGTGCTTTTTTATGGGATTCGAAACTGTGACTGTGAGATGAGTTTGACTTCTAGGCGGGCAATTCTACTTTCACTTTGAACGGTAAGTTGAAAAGAGCGTCACCCTTGGCTAGCGAAGATGGCTGCATCTTTGATGTAAAATATCTCGAAAAGGAATCAAGGACCCAAATGCAAATTTGGCCTTGTTGGATATGTTAGGATTTTTGCTGATAGTTGAAATCTGTCATTATATTTGGAATTTTAAAAAAAAATATTTAGGGGTTGAAAATGGGTATATTTTCCTCATTTTTATTTATTTTTTACTTCCAGGATGGCAGGTGCCTGAGTGTATCTCAACCCATTTCCAGGCTAGCAGCAGATGTCATGATGGACCTTTAAAATCTTTCACATGTGTACTTTCAAGAAGCATATACATTATTTTTGAAAATTGGTTGCCATGGTAATAAAATCTGAAAATTTAAACAAGGGCTGTGTTCAAGATCGTAGCGGCTAGCATAGGGGGCTAGGTATGGCGGCTGATTTGTGTCATTTTACAACTTATCGTCTTTTTGTTATTTCGAGGCGAAAAAACACCAAAACTGTTACGATATTTACCGACTTTTCGTCCCGAAATAACGAAAAGACGACAAAATGATAATATCAGCTACTTTTCGCCTCAAAATAACGAAAAGACAACACGTTGTAAGATGGCACAAATCAGCCACCATACCTAGCCCCTAAGCTAGCCGCTATACAAGAGGGCGCGTTACGCAAGCTTCACATACACCTCTGTCAACGCTTGGAATCGCGTGACAATATAATCACATGATATAAACAAGAATTCTCGGTTTCCTTTCCGTTTAAAAGTTCTGGTAACAGGTGATGACATCAGGCTCTTTTCATAGCCCAATGGCACAAATCAACCACCATACCTAGCCAGTTGGCAATGCATCAAATTCACTCATGGATGCCATCGTATTACATCCGAGATCTCAATCTCTACCCAGAGTTATCGTTCCTTACACTCACTTACACCTCTGTAAACGTCTCAAGGGTTTTACAAGATTTTTGTAAAATGGCACGTATGCTCAAATAAAGTATGGTTTTGACTTCAGTTACAAAAATATACGTAAATAAATAAATATTGAGCAGATGTCAAGTCTTTTTGTGACACAAGAAGCATTGATTTGGATTGAAACGTAGATATTGGGCAGTTCTATACATAGGTACATGAAGAATATATAGTAATGGAAAAAAATCTACAAATAGTTGCTTGTCCTACATTTTCCAGATATTTCATAAAATAGTTCTTAGTTTTATTAGCCGTAAAAAAAAGTGGATTTACATGTGGAATAACATTGCTTATTTTGAGACGTAAGTGAGTATAAGGAACGATAACTCTGGGTAGAGATTGCCGAGATCTGTGTAGAGTGCGCGAGACATTCGAGGAGTTCCGATTGCGATACGATCTTGAACGCAGCCCATTCTCTCACCAGAGGGCGCGTTACGCAGTGCGAGGAGCGCATGGAACTAATATTTAAAGAGACACTACAGCTCATTTTCCACATTTTAATAAAGTGTTTTTTAAAACACGTATTGATAAAATGATAAATATCATATCGATACTGACAATTTTGAACAATTGGATGCATCAACTTACTCTCAAATGCGCTTTGAAGATCGTCCGGAATTCAAAGGTTTCTTCATACTGACTCGGACTATTGAATGCTTATTTACATCACGTGGTTTTGAATGACAGCAAAGGTGTTGTGTAGGAAATTATTTAAATTCCCCTTCAAGGGGGTCCACACTCACCTTTCAAGTATAAGATTATTCCCTGCTCCTTATAATAAGTAATTATATAAATCATTGTTTCAACAGAAGCCCTTCCATGTTCCAATTGACCGATGTTTTTACAACTAACACGTGTGTGTTCAGATAAAAATAGCACAAGTTTACTTTTAAAAAGCAGTGTCTTCGCGGCTAGTCCCAATGGCAGATTTAGGGAGGGGGGGGGGCAGGATCCCCCTCCCTCTCGCCACAAATTGTGAGTGAAAATCCAAATTTTGCACCCAGAAACCCGATTACTTTGGCTAATATTTGACTTTCTCATTCCCCTTCGGAAATCCTAGCTAGATCCGCCACTGAGTTATAATCATTTCTCCTAGCCTTTTGTTTTCCAACAGTCATACTGATCGCAAGGTCAATTTTATTTCACATATTAGTTTTATCTCATTTTATTTTTACCTCTTTTCTTACAGAATCTGTCAAAATTCTGGATCTATCTATCCACTACACTTCCTCTCACTGGACGACATGCTGCACTGTTTACTGTCTGTGCGCATGCGTCTGAAGACCGAAAGGAGGAGACTCGATATTTTTTGTATAGGCCATCAAAAAGTATTAAATTTTACGTTAAAACGAGAATTTTTGACTTTAGATAAGTGTTATTTTCGCAAAGTTCATACATTCAACAATGCAACAAAAATTGAAAAATCGCTGGGAAAATTGTCATTTAATGATTTTTGCGCAAAATGAGCTGTAGTGTCTCTTTAAGGAGGGGACGCAGCCGACCCCCCCCCCCCCTAAAAATTTCAAATTTTATGTAAATCGTAGTATCTTGTTTAGAAAAATGTACTAAGCGATAAAAGAAGCAATAATTTCTTCCACTCCCAGAGAAATAAATGACAAAATATTTTGATTTCTTGAATTACTTGAGTATGAGAACTTATTTTTTTCCCCAAAAACCCTTAAAATTTGCGTCATTTTATTAATTTCACCTTATTAAAAATGATAAAATATAATACAAATGACTAAATAGGAGACATATTTCAGGCCCAATAAAATCTGTAAAATCCAGGATCTTCCGGGGGCTGCGCCCCCACCAGGGCCTCGCCCTGGACCCACTGGGGGCCTCAAGTCGGCCTCCAGACCCCCTGCCTCACCCAGTGGCGCCCCCTGTAGCCTCAATTCCTGGATCCGCCCCAGGTTTAAGACCCAAAACACAATGGGAACGGCATCGAATACGTATATTCGGTATGATCAGTTTGATGCAGATTAGTGGTGAAAAACGAAAGGAGTTTTAAAAAAGAAGTATAAGTACCTCTCCACTAAACCTCTACCCCCCCCCCCCCTTCACAACCCCTTCTTCTCACCCTGCCCGCCCCCTCATAGATCGGCCGCTAATTGCTGGGAAAAGCTCATATTTGCACAGATTCCACGTTTGCACGTACCTAAGACAGTTTTCCCCCCTAGGCTTCTAAATAAAGTATTGTGCACACATGTACCTTGTACACACTTCCCACTTTGGAAACTGGCATTCCAAAATAAGCACAAGATATCCATCACTTCGTGATAATGAATTTCCTTCCCCATACAGAGAAATACTTCCCTGTATTCTATTTTACGGGGTGACGTAAGTTAGGCTCGTATGCTATGTACTTCATACATTTGAATTTTTTCTCCGCCTTCATGACGTCACATAGTTTATTTGGGGAGGGGGGGGGGGTAAAATCTTTATCTCACTTAAACTCTTTGCATGATAGATATATATTTTTTGCGGAAGGAATCATATTCACAGAGTGTAATAAATAAAAACTGGTAAAGAATTTGGTGCCGAAAAAGTATACATTTTCTATAAATAACCATCAACATTAAAGAATTTTGTAAAGGGCAATGTCTCCTATGCTGGTATTTTTTCTATTGTATGATTCCCCTAATATCCACAATTAATATACATGTACATATATTTTTACAGTAGTAGTTTGGTTTTTTGGGTTTTTTTTTGTTTTTTGTTTTGTTTTTTGTTTTCTCTAAATAAAGTATTGTACACACACTTTGGAAACTGGCATTCCAAAATAAGCACGAGATATCCATCATTTCATGATAATGAATTTCCTTCCCCATACAGAGAAATACTTCCCTGTATTCTATTTTACGGGGTGACGTAAGTTAGGCTCGTATGCTATGTACTTCATACATTTGAATTTTTTCTCCGCCTTCATGACGTCACATAGTTTATTTGGGGAGGGGGGGGGGGTAAAATCTTTATCTCACTTAAACTCTTTGCATGATAGATATATATTTTTTGCGGAAGGAATCATATTCACAGAGTGTAATAAATAAAAACTGGTAAAGAATTTGGTGCCGAAAAAGTATACATTTTCTATAAATAACCATCAACATTAAAGAATTTTGTAAAGGGCAATGTCTCCTATGCTGGTATTTTTTCTATTGTATGATTCCCCTAATATCCACAATTAATATACATGTACATATATTTTTACAGTAGTAGTTTGGTTTTTTGGGTTTTTTTTTTGTTTTTTGTTTTGTTTTTTGTTTTCTCTAAATAAAGTATTGTACACACACTTTGGAAACTGGCATTCCAAAATAAGCACGATATATCCATCATTTCATGATAATGAATTTCCTTCCCCATACAGAGAAATACTTGCGAGGTGACGTAAGTTAGGCTAGTATATATCATGCATTTAAAAAAAATTCTCCGCCCTCATGTGACGTCATAGTTTGTTTTATTTTGTTTTGTTCAAATCTTTGCATGATAGAAATATATTATATGAGGGATTTATATTCACAGGGTATAATAAAAAAGAATTTGGTGCTGAAAAAGTATACATTTTCTATAAATAATCAATCATCAACATTAAAAAATGTTGTCAATGACAATCAGTGCTGGTATTTTTTTCTATTCTAACTCTATCATACAATGGTTTCCATAATACCCATTTAAATATATTTTTACAGTAGGTTTTTTTTTTTGAATTGTTGATAATAAACTATGCAATTTTAAACAGCATTTATTATTTTTTTTATCTTGCTGTTTCAATAATGGAAACGTGCGATTTTCTGATGTTGATATATAATTTATATATACGTATATACTTATCTGACAGCTTTAAAAAGATGGCAACATATACATTTTCTTTGGTCATCGATTAAATCAAACTATACTGAATGGAAATTAATACAGGTTTTCTGCTTTTAACCATTGATATTGATAAGTCACACACAACAAAGAAAACAAAATAAAATCATACGTCACATTTTACCACATGATGTCAGTCACATTGACATTTGGATCACAAACTTCCGCCAGAGTTCGTTTGCTTACATTACTATTCGTAGGTGACGTAATGAGGCCTCGACGGGGAGTTTGATGTGGATCGCGATTTGTCACTTGCTTACATATTTTCTTGTGTTGGATTTACCATTAGTGACAACGTAATCGTTGCATGCAAGGGTAAGTTTTCATGTAGTAGAAATTTTCACAGAGTTAAAAGCCGCAAATTATTGCATTTTCTGATATTTGAAGACTTACTTTGGGTCAATCGTATCTACTCGGCTATTTCCGTAACCACAAATGAACCGAATACGGAAAAGGACGACTTTGGGTAGATCTAGGCCTAAACAATGCAATTTCTCGTATTTTCTCAATCTGTCGGAGATGAGCGACTTCAAAGTCGATCTCTAAAGGGCAGCGAAATACGCATTGCATCCATAGTCTACACATATTTTCCGTCATGACAAACTTCACCTTCGCCTTCGGTACAGACAAATAACGGAGTTAAGATGGCGACCTCCGCAGCCACGTGTAGACTCTTCTAAGTGAATCATTGCGCGGCTCAGTTGACTTGTATTTTTCCGAGTTTATGTACATTTTGATAAACAAAGGTTAATATCTTTGTCTCCTGCATTAAATTATAATACAAGTTATACGAGTATAACCTGGTTTGGGTCAGTTTACGCTTTTTTATAATCCGCTTCGCGTAAAGCGTAAACTGACCCAAACCAGGTTATACTCGTATAACTTGCCCCAGAATTAAAGTCATTCCTTAAGTAATTTGAAACTCCAAATTAAATGCTCCTTTAATATGTAACATAAATGATCTCTCTCCGTATTGAAAATTAGATAATGCACTATATGAATGACAAACAGAAAAACTTCTATATTGTAAACAGTGGCCTAATTATTGGACATTGTCAGGTAGTGTACTATATACTAATTTCGGTCAAACGTTTAAACTTCACAGTTTTAAGGCGCAAACTTCACAGAACAGTCCCAGACCATTCGATAGTCTGACACATTGGACAGTTTTCGACTTATTACTTACTTTCAAGATCTGTGTCATTACAAAACATGTTCAACCAAAAATTTTTTTTTTTTTTTGGTTTATCAATGTGATTGTACATATCAGTAACTGTGTAAATGAATTATTACAAAAAGTCGTAACAGCGACTTCTATAATCACGGAAAAAATTAAGAACATCAAAACTATCAGATGAATATCGTATTTTATCGATGTGTCAGGTCGTTGGTCTCGTGAGGGGGGTGGTGCCCTTCGTTTAATGAGATTTATATAAATAACATAATTGTAAATCTTCATAAAATGATAAATATGGGCCAAGTCAAAGCTATTTTAAGTATAACTAACACTGAATACCTACACAATTTTATGCTGATCATGTTGTAAACCAATCGCAATTTCTCAGCTTGCCGGAAAGGCCCGAGAACGTGCGATTGGTTGTAGACCTAAGCGTCAATGATGTTGCCTCATTCTGGGCGCTTCGTTCTGGAAATTTCCATAAAGCGGATTCAAGACTAAAACTACCAATTGAAGAAACGAACAGGCATATCTTATCTATTCAACAATTATCAAAACTTATTTCCTATGTAAGATCAAAATCAAGCATCGATAAACAACGGATTTACTTCAGATCGTATTATCTTAAGTTGTCATTAGAAGAAAAAAAGAAAAATGGCTTAGATCCTCCAAAGTGTGTCCGCTACTTACTCTCATGTTTGCTATTTCGGGGTAGTTTATCGAAAACGAAAGTAGATTTTTAATTAATTTTACGACATTAACTTATCATGCACGATTCTATTATAGTTTACGGACCTCACCTCACATTTGAAACAATATTAAAGGTGCAAGAAGTAACTCTGGAGCAAGCTTTTCGAAGTTCATTGGCAAAATTTGTTAATTTATAAGTATAGATATATGTATCGGGGTATCCAGTGTAAATCTTTGATCCCTTATTGTGGCCCACCCTACCCTGGGGAACCATGGTTTAAACAAACTTGAATCTACTCTATGTCAAGGAAGCTTCCATATATATTTTAACTTTTCTGGCGCAGTGGTTCTTGACCACGTTCTATTTTTCGTTTTTCATGGTTATCTCCCCTTTGAAAAAAAAACCAACTTCTCTTTACCCAAGAATTTGTGCCAAGTTTGATTGAAAATGGCTCAGTGATTCTTGATAATCTTTAAAAAAAAGATGCCACAAAATGTTTACTATTGAATTCTTAATTATCTTCACTTCAAAAAGGGCGTGCCACTTCCCTTCCAAATGATGAGATTCTTCAAAGTCATGCTTCAGTTTTAAACACATTAATATCCCAGTCAATGTGACGAATGGTTACGAGATACGTACTAGATTGGATTTCTAAACTTCACAAAAACCCTACATAGTTACTAGTACGTTGCTGGATCCAGTAAATGTTCTACCAAGCGTATCTCTTATTCCTTACGAAGATATCAACTGCTGTGAAGGAGAAACTTCAAATGTATTGTGCTACAACATATGCCAGAAATGTGGATTCTAAAAAATTCTAAAGAACTTCAGTAAATTTGAAATCACAAAACATTTCTCAAATCTACAACATAAAAACATATGACTTTTTCAACACTTGACACGGCCGTTTTGCGTGATGAATTAATCAAAGATTATTAGATTTTTTGACACTATAGACAGTTGTTTCTTCAATGAAAAAGGAAATACTCATAAATATTTATATTCAGTGATCAGTCATTCAAAAGGTTACTTTATTAAACACTACTCTGATTCTACGCACAAGTACCCTGAAGCATCCTCTCAAGATGACCCTGAAGTTGATAAAAGAAAGTACTGGAGTTCCCCATCGACAATATCTTTGTAATCTTTGGTGATCAGGTCTTCCAACAGTCTGTTGAAATTCCCATAGACACGAATTGTGCTCCTTTATTAGCTGAGCTGTTTTTATATTTTTACAAGGCAGAATTTATTCAAAAGCTTCTACGTGAATAGAAAAAAACCTCTTGCTGTAGCCTTCACCTAGACATTTGAAAAAAATTGACGATGTTTTATCTATTTACAATAATCATTTTACATTCATGTCGATTCGATATATCCCAGTGAACTCGAAATAAAGACAACACAGAGACTTCCACATCTATTTCATACTTAGATATTTTATTGAACACAGATGTTAACGCCAAGCTAACAACCCAACTTTGTTGCAAACGAGATGACTTCAGCTTCTCCATCGTTAATTTCTCATATCTATCCAGCAATATTTCATTATTATCTGCATATGGTGCTTATATCGCTTAACTGATTCGATACGTAAGAGCTTTTTCTGCGTATGAGTTTTTAAATCGAGGCAGGCTACTGACAAATAAGTTGATGTTACAAGGGTTTCAACGGTCTCGTTTAAAGTCAGCATTTAGCAGATTCTTTTGTGTAATACAACCTGTCATTGGGTCAAATTCTGTCTGACGTGTTTCATACCAAATGTTAGGCCGTCCTTTGCATACTACTTTTGACTACAGATTACTCCGTTTACCTGATCAAGATATAGGGCTACTTCGCTAACCGAGGATTTTCGGTCCACTTCGCTTCTCATAAACAATGACACAACGGGGAATCTCTACATATAGTCGACTTCATAGCCACTTTTATAATCAAACAAGACAATTCTTCCGAATATGTACAATGTTTAGTGGTCTAGATGTAAAAAAAGAAAAGACAACTCGTTACGTCTTGGAGAGAGAAAGAGCTAGGTTAATTTCCTATACCCACAAGTTCAGATTCTGAATTTTGTTAGTTTCGATATATTAGATGAAATATTTACCTTGCCACTGAAGACTAAAGGTTTTGTTTTGGAGTTCAGGGAACACGGCTTTTATCCTTTCGTATAGTTGATTGAAGGTAGTCGTTGATGGGTACGAAAATCGTCGTATTTCTGATATTTCCCTCCCACCCCTCATCAAATGAACCTTAACCGTCCTATCTGCCATTTAGTTAACACTTACGGTGTTTCAAGTATTCAAAGAAATGTTTCCCTATATTGGTATATACATGTACATGTATATACTGTGATAATTGAAATTGTGTGATTATTTTCCTCGTACATGACGCTTTATTGTATGAATTTTCAATATAAATAGCTGATAAAGGAAGAGCACAGGGAAACTCACTGCACGAAATCGCTGCTAAAATATATACATGTAAGAGAATTCTAAAATATATACATGTAAGAGAATTCATTTATATATACATGTAAGAGAATTCATTTATATATACATGTAAGAGAATTAATTTATATATACATGTAAGAGAATTCATTTATATATACATGTAAGAGAATTCATTTATATATACATGTAAGAGAATTCATTTATATATACATGTAAGAGAATTCATTTATATATACATGTAAGAGAATTCATTTATATATACATTGTACATGTAAGAGAATTCATTTATATATACATGTAAGAGAATTCATTTATATATACATGTAAGAGAATTCATTTATATATACATGTAAGAGAATTCATTTATATATACATGTAAGAGAATTCATTTACGGGGGTTGCAATCTTCCATTTGAAAACTTGTCTATTTGGAGTCTGCAATCCACTTTTTAGGGGGCGGAATAGGTATCATCTTTGGTTGCATCCCTTTTGAAAATTTCTCGATCCACCCTTGGATTTCTTGGTATGGTAATCTACTGAACCGCAACAGAACATGTGCACTCGACATTAGGACTCACACTTCCTTTGATCTACCCCCCCCCCCCCCCTTGTTCAATGTGCAAAAACTAATAATAGATATTTCCTGAAATGTTCTCGATTATGTGCCCATCAATCCTTAATGCCATTTTGCGCTTTATCAAACTTGTTAAAGGACACATCGCATGTTTCTAACCTTTTCGATTTTTTTTCAGTTTTACTGGAAAAAATATGAAAAGTAAAGATAACGAATAGTGAACAATCTCATAAATCCCATAAAGAATGCAAAATTAAGAGTAGGACAAACATGGACCCCTGGACACATCAGAGGTGGGATAAGTTGCATAGGAGGAATAAGCATCCCCTGTTGACCGGCAACACCCACCGTTAGCCCCTTATCCCGACCTTGCAAAAGGAGCAATCTGCAGCCAAATCAACATGCATGGTCCGACAATTGGTACGAAACATGCCAGGCAGCATCCAACCCAACGACGGGTTGTATTTGCAAATAGCATCAATCCAACCATAGAATTTGCGAAATGCTGACTTCAAACGAGACCGTCGAAATCTTTAACATCACCTATTTGTCAGTAGTTTGTTCTGATTTAAAAATTGTTAATTCGCAGAACATGCTCAGATGAGAGATATAAACACCATGATTATGTAGGAGATAATGGAATATTGCTACATAAAAATGGGAAGTTGATGAAGGAGAAACTGAAGTCATCCTGCTTTTCTGCCATCACTTGTCAGATTGGAAGATGATTGTTGGTATCCTGCAGAATAATCTTTTGAATTTTCATTTTCACCCTGGGGAACAAATGAGGGTTTAAAAAACAGATTTTTTTTTTATTTCGACAAATAACCCTTGTTCCCAAAACTCCTCTTACATTTTGCGCAGTAGCCAAATCATCCTTTGGAAGGAATTGATGTGCAATAAAGGTTTCAGAATTGGGGAGTTGAAACGACATTTTTCTATAGAAAAACCTGGTTCCTAGAACCCCTCTTACATTTTATGCAGTAGCCAAATCATCTGTTGGGATATCATTGGTGGTGTCCTGTAGATGTACAATGTGGAATTTTCTTTGAAACCTGAGGGGCAAATAGGGTGTAAAAACGATGAATATTCAAGTAAATTATAAAATAACTATTGTGGTTTCACAAGTATGACGGAGAATACACGCTGCCCCCCCCCACCCTTAAATCCGCCACTGGACTCCACCTGTAGAACGGAGAATAACAATAATTTCTGTGGAAACGAGGGGTAATTTATATTGTCCAGGAGAGACAGCATATAAATTATCCCCTCGTTTCCATAGAAACTATAGCAGCAGTAGCAGGTTTTTATATCAAGCAATGGTAACTGTCTTGCTCTCTTGGATTTATTATATTGTTTATGTTAATTTCGTTATTCTTTCTGGATATAATATGTACGGGGTTATCCTAGACAGTCCCGTTACAGTATTACACCAAGCAGAGACGTACATGATGTCTATGTAACGAGGAAAAAAAGGAGGGAGGGAGTTTAGGTATGTAGAAATTTATTTACTATTACATGCGAATGCACAAATATTGCATAAAAATGCATAATTACTATGGTAAATTGAAATACATGTACGGCATTGCTACAAGGGGATTCAATTATTAGATAAATGTTCCTAAATGTTCACCACTTGCCATTAAATTGTGATTTTGAAAATTTATATCATCCTTTTATGCAATTTCTTTTTCTCGTTTTCTTTTAAATCATTGGTAGAGGCCATATGCATATTTATGCACAGTGATTTAGCATCAATTTAGCATCAATCAATCATTTCGATGGGGAGTCCGAACTAACCACCCATGGGCTAGATAGAAAATGAATATAATTGCCTATTACATGCACTTCCAGTTGTAAAATACTAAATGTTAGTCCACAGTTTTAATATAGTGGTTGCGCTCTCTAACGGCGACATATAATAAATAAATATATCGTTAATTTCTCTATGGGACGCCGAATGAAATTGTTCTCAAATGATTCTTAATTTTAAAATAATTTCAGAATTATCAATCATAATCACATAAATTGCTAATTTCACAAGGGTATGTTATACGTTTGTTACAAATGTCATACAAGTTTTCATGAACTTGTGCGTTTTCTAATGTTACTTTAAAAATGGGCATGGACACGATTTGAACTGAAAATTCTTTATATCAAAACCTTTAGCATATATATATATACATGTGTATATATATATATATATATATATATATATATATATATATATATATATATATAATTTAAACATTGTTACTACTGTTACTATAATATGTATACATGCATCTGTGCATATGCATGTATACATATGTATATCTGTGCATTATATGTATTTGTGTCATATCTAAACTGAGCCACTATTCAGAGGGTCCTGTTCTCTAATAGAGCTGCCCAATGAGTCGGATATGTGTGGCACACCCGTAGCCAGGGGTGGGGGGGGGGGGGGGTGGGGGTGGGGTTCGTGGGGTTCGTACGAACCCCCCCTTGAAAACTACTAAGCACTATTAAAGTCGGCATTTTGTTTGAATTGTGACTATTAAAGTCGGGATTTTTTATGAAAATCATGAAAATTCATAGTAAAAAAGGCATGATTCCAAAATTCAAATTAAGTGCCAGGAAATTGCTAGATTGCAGGATTTTGCACCAAATACCCCAGAGCCCTGCCGTAGTGGCACCTCGCGGTGCGAGGTGATAGACTCGCGTTGCGAGTCTATGTAACCCCCCTTGAAAAATCCTGCCTACGGGCCTGTGTGGACTCATTGTGGCAGCGTGGCGTTTAAAAAAAATATCTGGATTATGTACACACACTGTACCAAATATGTTTCATACGCAGTATTGTATTATCCCGTCTCTTGAAATTATGCTGTGAAAATCTTGACATTATGAAGATGAAATAAATAAATCAACAAAAAATTCATATGTAAATCAATAGCTACAATATTTTGACATATAGGCCACTGTATCTATTTTGATTCCATGGTAAAATAATAACCATATATTATGTACATTGTATCTTATATATGTATTTCATTTGTTTTGTATGCTTGTATATGTTTTGTCTTGTTTCATAAAGAAGAATGTTGAAACTATTATGAACACTAACATATCGTTGTATAACCAGTGTTTGTGAAATGTTGATAATGCTGAACATTGAAGGAAAATGGCAATTTTCTGACGTTGATATATATGGGGTGGTTCTTTTTATGTATGTCTCGCATCTTCCAAAGAGTGATGACCAATATACTTTATTCGTTTTAACTCTAATAAATGGAAATAAATACACTCTATATACTTTTATCAGATATTGTATATGCGAGTATGGAGTTACCTTATTCTGTATGTTTATCACATTTCATTTTGTTTTAAACATGGTATTTTTTACTTTAAGCAATCTACACACAAAAGGAAAATAGAATTTGAACATTTTCAGCTCATATGGGAGCTCCTTTTAAAAGATGAATGTTGATTATTTCATGTCATGATATTAGCTTCCAATAAATTCCGAACAGGATTTTTCAGGAGATTTTGAGAAGCGGTAGCGGAAACCCCCAAAATAACATTTATCATGCTGATATGCAAAGGAACTTTCTAGTATTCTAAAAATAACTATGACATGACGAAATGTTTTGGTTGCGCAGTCACATGACCATGATTTTGTAAATTTGACAGCTCTTATAAAAAGCAGGTTGTGCCTCCATTATCAAACTTGCGCTGTAGAGAAAACCAAAAACAGGAAGAAAATAGTTCAAAGAAACTGTTTCTGAAGAATATACTAGTTGTCATCGAGGGAATCAACTCAAAATGTCGTTGACTGTAAAAGCTTTTTTGATGAAAGGAGGAGACGAGAAGGCTGAAATTCGGCGCTTCACGGTCCCGACAGACGTGTCAAGCAGTTTTGATTACCTGCAGAAGAAAATTGCCGAGATTTTTCCAGGTCTTGCTCGTGGGAATTTTTCCCTGTATTGGAAAGGTAAGTTTAAGTGCAACATTTGTTATGTCAGATGGTGTTTCTATACAGCTAGATGCATGTTCTAAATGTTGGTCCCGGTTGTATAACTGTTTTTATAGCGGCTTTTGTAACACTATTTTAGATGAGGATGGAGATTTGATTGCCTTTTCTACTGGAGAGGAGTTGCTGGAGGCCTTGGGATTTGTTGACAATGGACTTTTCCGTGTTTTCATCAGACCTAGTAAGTTAATTAGACTAATCATTACTTGTCAGAAAATTGTAAAGAAGAAAACTTCCTTCTAATTTTACACATACATGTACTTGTACATTGCAATACCATAAAATGTTTTCAGCTATAAATAGCTATCTTCTCATTTCTTATTTGTGACTGTTAAAGGGACTGGTTCACATATTTTGAAAAAAATATGTTTCCCTTTTATGCTAAACATTAAAAATATAACTCATTTAATGTTGACAGCCAAAATTTTGACCTTCTGAATGTAAGGATAAGAGCAATATTTTAGCCCAAACTCGATGCTATGTAAACAAAGAATTGAGTCTTTTTATATTTACAAATAAACCAGTGAAATGTTAATTTTGTAATTTAAAGCATCTCAATTTTGCACAGTCACAAAGGTGTTAAAAACGTTTAGATGACACATTTAAGAATACTTGAAATGTGATAAGAATTATAATAAACTTAGATTGATATCCATTTTTTTGGAAAACTTCATAAACAGTTGAATAACATAATGATAACTTCTCTAAAATGAGCTTTCTGTGATAATGTATAACCTTATTTTTTGGTGAAACCTTTTAAACACATTAGACAGTAAAAGTGAAAAACAAAATTTAGGGGAAATCATGAATCAGATTTTTTAATGCTGGTTAATTTTGCAAACTGAGTTTTAACGGTAACGCATTAGGGTAGTGGATTAAAAAATACCTTTTGTTTAAAGTATTATGAAATGGAAAGCATTTAAATATTATGAAATGTTTGGACGCAAGTTCTAATACATACCAATTTATTTGTAATGATTTTTAAAGCTTCAAATGACCAGCATTTGGAGAGAATTAAATAGCAACTTATAGTACTCATTATATAATCCATCATAAGAGGAGAATGAAAACCTGGGAGGTGATTCTTACAGTTGTATGATATGTATGGGTGTTCAGTAAAGAATTGATAGTCTGAGGCAAGAAATTACAGATAATGTAGTGAATGGTGTACAAGTTATTCTAATTTGACCTCAAATAATTGGTAAGTATTAAATATAGAAAAATAATATAGTAAGAAAAAAGTTTCCTCATGTATGTAATAAGTTCCATATTGTAAATACACGTACACATGCTCACTTTCATAGCTACCCAGTCCACAAATAGCAATCCAATTGGAAATGTCCCTCCCCAGGAGCATCCAGGAATTGTCTGTGATGGCTGCGAAGGAAAAGTGATTGGAAGGCGGTACAAGTGCACTATCTGTCCTGATTATGACCTGTGTCAGACATGCGAGTCGAAGGGAATCCACGCTGAGCACAACTTCATTATGTATGATACCCCAACCCAAGGATTTGGCTTCCCCTTCTGCGGTCCCCCAAGACATGGACCTCATGGCCAAGGACCACCAGTAAGTATTAAAAGTACTCCAACTAGGGAAACTTAATGTGTTACTGTATCATTATGTACTGTGTATGTACCAATTCTTAGCATAGTTAGGAAATTTATTTTGCTCTAAATATTGAGTCTTTAGATTGTGATGAAATCCTACATTTCCATAGTCAAACTAATATGATGTTAAAAATTCTACTGCAATTGATTAGCTATTTAGAAATATTAAGAATAATACTATAACATCATAAAAATGACTGAAATTAAATCACAATTTTGTCATAATTTGTAAACAATACAGTCAAGATTTACTACAGTATAGTATATGTGTTTTAAAACATGTCATGATCAAAACAACTAAATAAAAAATTCACTGAAAATCATCGATCAATCGAAAGAACTACAGTCTGCAGTATTTTTAAGTCAAATTGACAAAATTCAAGTAGTGCATTATGTTATCATATTAATGACAAAAACTTCTTCTCACTCAATGCAATGGTCATAGTTGAAATATTAGATATATCAACCACTGGGAATAAATTCATTTATAAACTTAAGGAAAATCCAGCCTCATGGGACATCATAGGATTTTGCAAAATCTGTAATTAATCAAACTGTGCATAGTAGAAATGTATTGTTTGTAGGAATTCTTTTCACTGGGTACATTAAAAATTTGGTAAATTAAAGTTTTTATTTCTTATATCAAAAAATATAAAAAATGTTGTCAAGGGTGATAACTCCTATGCTGGTATTTTCTCTTTTGTATGTCTGTTATGCAATGATTTCTCTGATATCCACAATTCACAACATGTCTTGCTACAAACAACTTTTTCAGAATTGATGAAAATTAAATTCATGGTTTTTATAAGTAAAATGAATAAAATGTACCATATGGAATGTAATTTATTCCCATGATATCTCAAGTCAAAAACATTACAAGATAAAATTTGTAATGAGTTATATAGAAGGAGGGTTAGTATATTTCAACTTTTGAACATCATAGAAAATTTACAAGTCACAAGTCCCTTCTTATTACAACCAAAATAAACAAAAAATATCTATATTTATCAACCAATGCATCCATTTTTTTTTTTTTTTTGTATCAAGTGTCCTTAATTCGTATGTATTTTAAAAGTAGCAGTTTTTTTAAAACTTCTAAAATTAAGATTCTGTCATTTTAACCAATTATTATGTATTTTTATTATGCTGTATAATGAAAATGTGCAATTTTCTTATGTTGACGTATAAATTTACTTCTTTACTAGTAAAAAGTCTGCAATATATGCTGGTGTATTTTCTTTGATAATTGATCGAATTAAACTAGTGTCAAATAGAAATTTTAAAATACAATTTTTCTACTTTGAATCCATAATAGTTCAAATATGGAGTTACCCTAGGTTCACATATGGGCTAAAATAGTATAAAGCTCATGTAGAATATTGCAATGTAAGTCGTGTGCTTTATACTTTGGCAATCATCATTTCAGTGAACTTCCTTGCAACTCTACCAAAAATGCCAAAAAATCCACATTAATGAAAACTCCTTATTCCAAAAATGAAATATTTACAGTGTGCCCCTCCACATTTCTTCCGGTGGATGGAAAGAATGGCTAGAAGACAGCAGAACAGAGAAAATGCAGGTTGCCCATGGAATACCCAGAGAAATACTGAGGAAAAGGCATCAAATGAACCCAAATGTGAGAACTCCTGCAACCCGGAGGAGTTCCTACAGTCTGTTGGTCAGTCTGTGGCTGCCATGCTGGATCCACTAGGTCAGCAGCCATCATGTTCTATTCACTTGAATTTAAAATAAATCAAGAATTTACCAGATAATACATTGGAGCAAGATGATCATTGATTTATTCTATCTCAAAATTACGAATATGTTTATGGAACTTCCAAATTCTGTCTGACATTGATTTTGAACAAAGTTGCAACTGGCTTATGAACTAAAGCTGTTTCCTCTTACACAGGTATCGATGTTGAAGTGGATGTGGAACATGGAGGACGAAGATGTCCAGCATGGGGCCAAGGCAGTAAATGCAGAGGAAGAAAAGGTGGAAGATGCGGACAAGGGAAGTGTGGAAAGAAGGGAGAGCAGGAGGAGAAAATGGAATCTGATAAACCAGAACCTGAACCAGAGAGTCAGAAGGCTCCAGAGGAGACAACTCCAATGGCCACTGACAATGCTGACAAACCAGAGACTGATGGTCCATCCACCAGCAAAGGAAGCAACCCAGAGACTGTATACAAGGACTTGGAGACCTGGACCATCTTGGAGGATGGTGATAACTCAGGTCCAAGGCCCACCCCCATGGCCGCTGCTCCAGTTCAGCCTCCTCCAGTCCAGCTGATCTATCCTCCCACAGGTAATTAGATGTTTAGTTACAATATTGTGAATCACCTTTATGAGGATTTTATTTTTACATAAATTCATAAGGTGGTCTTGTCATGAAAATTAAATTAAATTAAATCAAATTAAATTGGATACTACAAGATCACAAAAATAAAGATCCACACTATAAACACATGTTTAGCTGTACCAGTCTGGGGGGAAATTGGGATAGACCCATTTTCCCCCCAGATAGCTACAGTTCTGCAACTAGTTCAGAGTAAATCTTTTTCATGCAGTCAATGTGTACAAATTTTGAAAATTTTGTTTACACACTGACATACTAAACAACATTTCTTTCAGATCCTACGATTGCCACTGCCCTGCAACAGATGCTGGGAATGGGTTTCCACAATGAGGGAGGATGGTTGCAGCGCCTTCTGGAGGAGAAAGATGGCAACATCAGTCAGGTGTTGGATTCCATTCAGACCAAGGCTAAGGTTACCTCGGATGGAAGCTACATGGCCTGAATGTGTATACAGAGCATCTTGTGAACAGAGATCTAGCTTTTAAATGTTTTTAGATACTTTTAACCTTAAGGATCATCGTAAAATTTAAGTGTTGATTTTCTGTTCTTGTTTCAATACCAGTTTATTTTTTGTCTCCATTTATGTTACTACATGTACATGTATTATGCTAAAACTTTTCTCTATTGGTGACTTCTGAGACATTGTTATTCAAAAGAATGTACAATATAATTGATTGTTGTATTAGTTTATGGCTTCAATATATTTTTTTTATGGAATGGTTTTGCAGATCTGACAAATAACAAGGATTATGCCCCAAATATTAGGTATATATAAACTGGCCAATATTCAGTTACTCTTTCATGTGGTTTTTGCATATATTTGTGTATAGATATTAATTTTCATGGTATTTCTGTGAATAAAATTTGGATTTTGAAAATGAAATTGCTGGACTTGAAATGGAGTTGATTTGTAATGTCTGTAGACTTTAAATTTTAAGAAAAATTGGACATTGATCCTTCAATGCTCTATACAGGGCAATTTTCATCCATTTTGCCCTTGTCTTAAATGGGTAAATTTCAAACTAAGCAAATGTAAATGTACTTGCTACTCTAAATTGGCTAAGAATGGCTTTTTGGCAAATTTGAAAGGAAGCGGAAAATGTGCAAAGAATTCAAAAGTTTGTGTGAAGTAAGATGTCAACATGCTAATTGCACCTCTCAGCCCTGAAAATAAATAGATGCCAATGAACAGTTAAAATTTATTTTTTGCAAAACTGATTGATTTAATGTAAAGATATTGAAAAAATAGCAGACTTAAAAAAGATGAAAAATAGTCCAGAATCAAACCTACGCACTGTCTGCTTTGATCTCGCAACAATGGAGTCCGTGGGCAAATTTGAAATGGTTTTAGTGAGTAAAACTAGTTGATGTAAGCAGTGATGATTAGTCAGTATGCCTATAATCCAACCACTCTGGATCTGAAGATAATGAAGGCCATCAAGAAATCATCTAGCTTATCTTAAATTAATATTGCACCCCAACACCGTGTGAACTCTTATGTTGGCCTTAACTAAAAGCACTTCCCACATGTTTCTGACAAAAAATTTGAACATTTATATTATGAATCGTGCAAATAAAAGCCAATAAAAAAGGATACAGCATTGGGCAATAAAATGTTTTAAGGTAACATTACAACAAATAACAGCTTTACCCCTACTTCTTTTCATAAAATCTATATTATAAAAAATTAATTTAATGGGTTGTATATACAATGTACTTAAAAAGAAAAAATAGAATGACATTTAATTGTAAGATAAGGGAATTAAGAAATATAATGAGTGGAAAATATCTTGATATGCAAGCAATATTTGTTGTCGGTGGGAGAAATTTTGATGAAATTTATTGTGAATCTGTGTTGGAGAAGATAGCTGGAGTTACAAACCCATCACCTCACTCATAGGGAATCGTAACCCAACCTTCATAAAATCTCTACAGAAACATTACGTAAGAATAATGATCCAAGGAATCGGAAGTCTGGGCCTGGAGGTTATAACACTTTTACTGTACTCAAACTTGGCCATGTTTGTTTTGAGTATAACTTTGAGCAAGATTCGAAACATGCTTGAAAAATCTTGAGCATGCACTCCATTTGAGTGTGAGAATGATTTTATAAATTTGAGCACAGAGTTTGAAAACGTGCTCCAGGCCAGACTGATAAATTGTCTGAGATTAGGAGTTCAAAATTACATCATCTGGATCTGGACAGACTTTCAAAAGAAAGAATGAAATCTGATCTAAACTTACAACATAGAGATATAATTGAGGTGACAGGTCCAGGAAAAAATATTTGTCTATCTTTAATTAAAAATAGAAACTTCACCCATAATTTGCATCCTTCAAAACTCTTCTTGCAAAAGGGACTTGAATTTCGTCACCATCTCAATCTGCAATTACTCCATTGAATCTGGTGATTATGTCACTTGTATTTAACTTGTGAAACATTAATGCAGAAAAATCTCAGGGTGGAATCAACTGTGAGGAGGTACCAACTAGTGGACAAAAGGATGTTGCCCAATGGAAATTGCTCAAATTGCGAACCAGTAACATGTGAACACCCCCCACCCCACCCTTCCCCTCTGACACAACTCCAATTTACTTGTCATCCAGAAAAAAAAATTGGGTTCACCGCAGAGCTTCTGTCTAAATGAACTTTTCAAAATTTTATGACACAAAAATGCAGGAATTGACACGCCACACCACCATGATTCGGCATCTGAATGATGCCATATGGAAAGCTCATCATATCATATCCAGGCAGAGGAATGAGTTGTCCTTGTGCTTCTATAACATCTGTTTCAACATCAATGAAAAACAGGCTATCCTGTAATGCTGACTGCTATTTCAATTTAAATCAGTAAATTAAAATGAGATTTAAGACCAGAGCAGTTGCTAATTTCAGTCAAACTTGCCACAAAGCATGCTCGAGTACAGAGGATTCAAATTTGACAGTGTGTAGATTCAAGTTTGTTAAAATCATGGTCCCTTATGGGGATTGGATGGGGCCACAATAAGGGGTCAATATAAAGTATTACATGGGGATATATAGCATAAATCTTTTAAAAATCTTCTCAATAACAACAGGACCATGATTACTCGTATGAAGGCCAGGAACAAGTTTAAGTCCTTGGAAAATGGAGCATTAGTATAAGTCCTTGGAAGCTCACAGGATCTTTCCAAATAAAAGGGGCCTAATGCACCTCATTTGAAAGTCCTAATTAGTCTTTCTTTATATATTATGTACATGTATATCAATGGAATTTGTGTAGGATGGTCATGAATTTTGTGTTGTAAAGTATTCTAAGTGTACTAAGCACATCTTTTCTAAGTTGCTAGAACCTGTTACTAATCCCTTTGTATATTTATACAATAAAATATAAATAAATAAAATATGTTCAAATCAAAATCAACACAGCTGTAGACTGAACCTAATTTGGTGCTATCATAAATTAGCACTATCTGCATCTCTCAGACTGTACATTTCATGCATGCAGATTCGTACTTTAAAGATAATCTTTTAGCAATGCACTTGCAACTGTACCAAAATATAAACCCCAATAAGTTTGTACACATTTACATTTAGTATATTATGAGAATTTGTTCATGTGAGGACCTAAGTGTAGGACGACTCAGGCTTGATGTATCCATAATTTCAATAAAATGCATTTCATGATGTAAAGGATCTGTATAACCTCCTGCACATCCCTCAATAAACCATTGAAAGTTCCAGCAAATTTCAGTTCATTGGTGAATAGAAAAAAAATTGAACCAAGGGTAATGAAATCATACCAAGATGAGTACATCATAAAGATTTTGCACAAAGACCTAAGCTTGACCTTTGGGGAAACTAGAGGATTCTTTCGTCAAAATCACTGCACAATCTCACTTACATCAATACATGGGTGAAGTATGTATAAAATCATAAGAATATATTCTGCTGTGATTTAGTTGTTTGGGATCATTGGTTGATGAAAAAACAATTGTTCTTCAATTTCAAATCCATTATGAAACCAGCTTTCTACCCTCATATGCAACATCATATTCACTCAAACAATATTCATTTTCTGATATTTATGGTATTTAATTATGATAGTATTACAAAACAGAAATGTACACTCAACATAATGTAGACAATGACACTAACAAGAAAAGAATGCAGTACAGAGTCAATGTGCCTGTTCCAAAGTTCTAAATTTTGCACAATGAGACATACCCCCATTTTTTTCAACAAGGCATTATATACTATAAATGGACTAGCATGTATAATAATCATGTTCTTGTACATGGAATAAAATGAAGTATGCAAGTAACATATATTGTCAAGAATCAAATATCACATATAAATTCTTCTCTCACATTTTCAAGATTTTCAAGTTTCTTTAATTTCCAGAAAGGCACATTCATGTTTTCTTGTCTTTAGAATTTACTTCAGTTTTCCATCAAGGAAATTCAAGATGAATTCATTTCCCTTTAGCTAGTTTCCTCCCCTTCTTCAGTCTCCTCTTTTGCCTCAGCAGTCTCATCTTTTTCAGATGTTGGATTTTCAGTTTCCTGAGGTTTCTCTTGAGGTGCAGGGGGTTCCTCAGGTTCTGCAAAAGAAATTTTCATGTAAAAGATTTATGCTTTGTAGGAAAAGAAGCCCTCTGTCCAGCCATGTTAATATAGCATATAGCAAAAAATTATGTGAGAGGGGTGCTGCATATAACGTAGTCCTATACAATATAACATAGTATTAAACTTCACAATAATGTATATCAGGATCTCTATAAAATGTATAATGTACATGTGCTCAGGTAACTTTGTCCTAAAGCCTTTTATTTAGAACTACATATACAAAATATCAATAGTGAGAAATTTCTACCCATGTTACTTTCGTCCATTCACAATTCAACCGATTCAAAATTTGCCCAAAACAATTTATACAACTTTAGTTTAAGGGTTTGAGTATAAATTTATGTTCATTAAGGTTTGAATTTGTCTATTCAGGATGAGTGCAAAATGGGCAAAAATATAACAGGGGTAAAGATTTCCAGGTATTCAGCGTCTAAATTGATATAACATGCAAGTAACGTCAATATGACATACTTGGCTCTGGGAAAGGCTTTTTGAAGTCATCTGTCCTGGTGTCCTTCCATTCACACAGTCTCTCCAGGGCAGGTCTGGATCCCATCACAATATGCTCATTCAGTCCCGTTAACATTTTGTGAGCCATGGCTATGCCATACTGGACTCGGTTTGTGTTAATGGACTCTAAATCTGACATGGATCTGGCTATATTGTAAGCCTTACTGAAATATTCTGTGGCCTCATCATAGCGACCCTAAAAAAAATGTATTAACATATAAAATATCATACAAAGTAAATAGTTCTTTTATTCAATTTACCTGAAAATGTCCTTGAGGGATTACTACCAGGTGCCTCCCACCTCTACCCTTTCAAACTTGGGACATATTTTCAAAAATACTGCATATCTGAAGTTCTTACACTTTGACCATCTTCATTTTCAGAATGTAGAGAGAAATTCAATTTTCTTGTCTCTGAGTTTGAACTTTGACCTTTCTAGTCCAAATCAACAGAGCCCATTCTCATTTCATGAGGATGCTTTGAAATTTAAATTTAATTGATTCTGTTGGTGATGGGAATTAGACTAGAATGCAAAACCATTTTCCATTTGTCAGCATTTCATAAGTTTAATCATAGATCTTTTGACCACAAAATCAATAGGGCATATCCTATTTCACTGGAAGTAATAAAAGTACTTGGTCATTAAAGTTTAACAACTCTGGAGTATAAAAGGAATTATATTTGACCCCAGAACAATATATTCCTATGATTTGATGACCTTGATCTTTTGACTCACACAAATGGAGTATTTCCTCAGTGGAATGAGTCTATGGGTGATAAGTTTCCTGATTCCAGGTGAAAATGGAATTCATTGGGAGTCAGAAAAAAAAAATGAGATGAATGATTTTGAGAAGAGTGCTCAAAAACTTTGTAAAATTCCAATATAATGAATCAATGTGGGAATTCTTTAAATTATGAATATAAGATCCATAGGACTTGTGGATGAGTTTTCTGAGTTTTTCCGTTCACATAAAGCTTCACAAGTAAAAGCTGCGGAACCAGTAATGGGGTCAAAGGGAGATGACATAGTGAAAGAACACAATTATATGTGATTGAGTTGACATGAAAAAGACACACTGTTTGGAACTATGTAACATACAGTGGTGATGTGAGGAAAATATAATGTCAAAAGCCTTTGTAAACCATCTTCACAAGTCAAGGGTAATTATTGATTCAGTACCTTGCACTAACCCTTGCCATCAGTGACTATCAAAAAGTTGGGCTCGTTCTGATTGTTTCCACAAAAGAGTGGGAACCAATAAGAATGCAGTTCTATTTATAACAACGCGAAGCGAGAGATTCAAATAAAAACACGTGCATTGATACCTACAGTTATGGTTATTTCAATTGTTTAAGTAATATTGTCTTAAGAAAAAAAGGTTTCCAAACTTGATCTACTATCAATAAACACAAGAGGTACTGTGAGTAATGCTCACTAAGAATACCCCCCACTTACCCCAATCTCCCAAAGGGTGTTGTTAATAGGTATAAATTACCTCTTTCCTGAGTGTAAAAATATAGTATGCCTATGTAGAAAAAAATGGAAAATATAGTCCGAACACAAATCCATGGCATAAACCTATAATTTTGACCTTGAGATCAGAGGTCAAGGTCATAAAGAGGTCATGAATGTACATGACACATAGTCTCATGGTGATACACCCATGTCTTATGGTATGACTATGTCAAAACCCTATAATCAATTTTGACCTTGAGGTCAAAGTTCAAGGTCATATAGAGGTCATGAAGGTACTCGACACATCGTCTAATGGTTATACACTCATGTGTCAAATATGGTATGCCTATGTCAAAGAACAAAGAAGTCATGGCCCTGACATGAATCCATTGTAAAAACCTTTAATTTTGATCTTGAGGTCAAGGTCATATGGAGGTCATGAAAGTACATGACACATCGTTTCATGGTGATACACTTATGTGTCAAATATGGTATGCCTATGTCAAAGAACAAAGAAGTTATAGCCCGGACACGAATCCATTGTAAAAAACCTTTAATTTTGATTGATTGATTGGGGTTTTGCGCTGTTTTGGCAATATTTCAGCCATTTTACGGCGGTTAACTAATTCAATTATGTTTGGTTGTGAGTGTTTGAGTTTCCCTGACGGCTCCCAGTGAGCCTACTCTTTTTCGAACATCAGGGAAACAATCTTTTGCGTGCCAAGGGGGGGGGGGTTTACCTTGAGGTTAAGGTCATATAGAGGTCATGATGGTACTCGACACATCGTCTCATGGTGATCCACCTGTGTGCCAAATATGGTATGCCTAAGTCAAAGAACAAAGAAGTTATGGCCCGGACACGAATCTGCACAGACAGACAGACGAATGGACGGACGGACGGACGGACAGACAGACAGACAGACAGACAGACAGAGTGATTCCTATATAACCCCCAGAACTTCGTTCGGGGGTATAATAATTAGTGGTGTAAATATTACAATTGTGCATGTTTATCAATACAGCAGTATGAGATTGCATCATTTGTATCCATGTACACCATAACAAGATGCAGAGATTTCATTGGATGTTTTATTTATAGTGGATTGTGTAATGGTCTAATGAGCCCAACTTTTATATAGCGACTGATGTCAAGGGTTAGTACGAGGTAACAAATCAATAACCTTTGACTTGTGAAGATGTTGTAAACTGGCTTAAAAGGTTAAATATAATTGTTATTTCACTCACCAGTGAGTTAAATATGTTTCCCAGATTATGACATGCTCTGCTAAGTCCCTTCTCCTCTCCACTCTGTTCTGTTACTTCCACAAATTTCTTCAAATAATCTATACTTTTTTCCAGTTTGCCTTGTCTGAAATAGCAAAGATTGCTTGAATTGTTGAAACAATTTATATCCACCTTATTTTTCTGCAAGTATGCTGTACATGTATCCATAATACCGTAGTAAAATGTAATTAAATTAACCAGTATTATATATCTATTTTATTCTCCTCACTTGAAAATTGTCTGCAAATAAATGACACATGGATTTTAACCAACCTTGCATAAGACTTGGCAATCGCATCACATGCTTTGCCAATGCCATCACTATCCTTGGTAGCATTACATGTGTCTAAATAGCTGTTTAAATGCTGCAAGAAAAAATATACATATTCAGAAACTTGTGATTTTCTATTCCAAACCAAATCAACATTTTTATGCACAAAGATTAAAGATCAGAGACATTTTGTTGTTTGGCTTTTTAATGTCTGTACATCTGTCAAGAACTTTGAATAACCTTGGTCATAACTTTGGACCTAAATACTGAACACAGAGAGAATAAAACATTGAACACAGAGAGAATAAAACATTGAACACAGAGAGAATAAAACATTGAACACAGAGAGAATAAAACATTGAACACAGAGAGAATAAAATTTAAACCACGGCAATTACTTTTGAGCTATATATATATATATATATATATATATATATACATATACATATATATATAGATATATAGTCACAGTTGTGTGTCAAGGTCAACCTTGCTACAATAGACCTTAGCAATTTTTTGGAGAGATTTGTGTTTCCCTCACAAGCACATCTTGTTTACATGTAAATAAAAATTCCTTTTGAAACGTCAATACAAGTATTGTGCTAAAATTACCAATAATAGAATATATATTGCTCACTGACAATTTTGGTAATGTAGATAAGAGTAGCTGATATTGCTAGAGACGTCAACCGCAATGTTACTGTTTGAGAACAGTTACAGATAAAGAGAAATTGGAAGAGTGTTGGAGAAGATTGTGGTCTCTGAATGTTTTTCTAAAGTGTTTTAATTTGCAAACAAAAATGCAGCATGTACTACTGTATTCTTATGATCAAGCTGTAGAAATGTAGTTTGCTGGTCTGAATTGTGATGGATAAAGTCATCAAACCAGTAAGAGACAGTAGAATCATTAGATTTCATGGAGGCTCAAATTTCGTGGGTACCCCTATCACATGATTTTCAAATGACAACAAAATACACAATCTATTTCATGTATCAATGTACAGATATCATATCCACAAAATTACATCCAAACGAAACAGTAAAATCTCAACAATCTGCAAAAATTGAGCCCCATGAATCTAAATAATTCCATGGTAGCTATATTCTTAATGCATATTTACATTATCATTTTATCATCTTGTTGATTTGTCAATTTTGGTCACATAGATTTTTCAGTATATATGTTTGATAGCATGATAGACATAAGGAAAATATACTGTACATTGCTTATCCTATATTTGCATTAATTTGCAAAAAATCAAAAGTCTCACTTGTTATCATTTATCATTTAATAATTTATATAGAATCATAGAATTGAGTCCTTCAGAGTAGAGCAATCATGATTTCATGTTCTTAAATGAAGTTGAGCAGAATTTTGACAAATAAAGTTCCGCTATAATATAAGGAATCACAGTATGCTTAGAAGGATTTCAAAAGATACCAACCTGCAGAGCAGTTTCACCTTCTCCAATTTTATCATAGGCTTGTCCCAGTCTGTAGGCAGCTTGGCCTTCTAAAACTCTATCATTACCTATCAAACAAAATTTTATCAATGCCTATCAAACAAAGCAAGTAGTCAAAATATGTGCAGGATAAATTTGATTTACATTTGAATTTGCAACATTGCATTAGCGCAAAAATAAACCTATCATTGTTTAAATATACACTGTAGGTATAGTGATGAACAAACTGAATGTTTGCCAATGTAATTAAAATTAGATATTAGATCCACTCGCATTGATATGTATGCAAGTAGATCTAACATCCAATTTTAATTAGACTGAATGTTTGCAAAACTACTGTTATATGTCTTACTAATAAATCTGACAAGGCAACTTTACAGAAATAAAGTCTTGCAAAATTCAATATAATATACTTAGAGTTAGAATCTGATCATGAGACCAACTGTATCTGTTTATTAAAAAAAGATACCTTTTCCCTTAATTGAATGTGAAAACAGTATTTCCTTACTTTCTGTGGCAAACTTGTGGGCTTTAGTGAGGTATTCTAGTGATTTCTGTTGATCCTCCTCTTCCATTTTCTCACCAATAGTTGTGTAAATGCGACTTAAATTGATACAGGCATCTGTGTGATAGGTAAAACCATCCCCTTGGATCCATTCCTTGTGTTCCACTGCAAGTTTGTAGTAGTTCTCAAAGTGTTCAGCTGCCTCAAAGTATTGTCCTAAAATAATCAAAACAAATTTTTTTTTTACCAGTATTAAACTTGAAAGGAAAGGTGAAGATAACGAACAGTGACAATCTTATAACTCCCATAAGCAATACGAAATAGAGAGTTGGGCAAACATAGACCCCTGGACACATCAAAGGTGGGATCAAGTGCCTAGGAGGAGTAAGCATCCCCTATCGACCGTTCACACCCGCCCTGCCAAGAACGGTTTAACAATCGGTATGAAACACGTAAGACAGCATTTGACCCAATGATAGGTTGTATCGGCAAACTAGATTGTTATAACGACTATAGAATTTGCAAAATGCTGACTTTAAATGAGACTGTTGAAACCCCTGCACCATCAACTTGTTTGTCAGTAGCCTGATTCAGAATTTTTTGTTAAAAGTTTGAAAATAAATAAAAAACTTAATGCTCACACGAATTACTGTTTTGAACATTCAGTTTTACAGTACATGTATGTGCATACCATTGTCTTCAAGAGCAGCTCCTACATTGTAGTAGCCCTGGGCTCGGAGCTTCCCTCCATCCCCTTCAATGCTACTGCTGGTATCCAGACAAGTGTTGAAGAAGTGATCAGATAACCATTTATCACCTGTGGACTGAAAATAGCGAGCAAGCTCAAATCTGTTGTGGTACACCTCTGAGTAGTCACCTGTAAAATTAGACAGTCTCAATATTAGTCATCAGTACACGAAAAAGAAATGTTGAAAAATATTACTTAAATGAATTTTATACCATAGGGTTACGTAGGTCATAACATGCTAATAAAAAAACATACAATAGAATAAACTTTCTGGCGTACTTTGGATATTTAGTATGATAGCACTCTGTCCAGTATATGTATTCATATTTTTCTAAGAGAAGACAAATACCAACTTACACTGAATTAGAAGTATCAATTTTAGTAAATTTTATGCAATTCAGAAGACAAATACAAGGCATATCAGTAATGTCCTTTTCATGTTAAAAGATTAAAGAAATTTATTAGTTCACCTTTTCTCAGAGCTTCCTCTGCCTTTGTCAGATGAAATTTAAGCATGTCTAGTTCTTGATGTCTATCTTTTAACATTGTCTGTGTCCACATTAATGATTCTTCTCCTTGTGCAAGTCTGTCTTCCTCTTGTTGTTTTATAAGAGCAAATAGTTCACTAAAAGACTTGTGATATCCATCTTGCAACATATCCAGACACAAATTATGTTTGTATGTGTTTCTGTAGCTGTAGAAAGATAATTATACAAATGTATAATGCACAATTCAAGTATGACTTAAACAATTTATTATGTAAAAGTGAAACTGAAATTAAGTACTTTAGAATTCTTTTCTTTCTAATTTACTTTTCAAAGTTTCTGGTTTGATTTATGCTTTACATTAAATTATCAGTCATTTTGACAGTGTGTTTACATTAATTATTTATGAATACAATACCTCGAGGTTTGTTTCTTTGATAGATCTGGTTGTTGTTGTCTCAGTACTTCTTGTTTAAATAAAATTTCTCTATCAGTTTTTCCAATTTTTCTCAGTGGTTTCAACTTTCCACTAGGCGGTCCCTTGGGAGCAGGAACTGCATATCCTTGTCTGCTCCCACTAGCGGACTTGGTAATGGGCGGCAGGGTGGCCGCCATTATGGATATTACATTTACTGAAATAAAAATGCAATTACAACACAGATATGTATATTTTTTACGCAATAGCCTATTGGTTAGCGCGAATTAGCCGATGTTCCCAGTTTACACAGTCTGTGTACCATTCCAAATAAATTCAATAATACAGTTGGAATATATTCATTGATACAATTCAAATCCTCCTATCAGATCAAATATTGATTTACCCATTAGATATACTAGTTAGTTACCTAAACTCCCAGATTTATAGCACTTCAGTGACTACTCTCGTTTCACTTTGTCTGCCATTAGTTTTTGGTTGACATGGTAGCAATATCATCCCGCAGTGAATATACTAAATTTATTTACGACATTTTTATTATAAATTCTTGACACCTGTTCTGAATTCATTTGATGAATGATTTAAATTAGTTATTTTCATAACTATTTTTATAATATCAAATTTCTTTATTTTTCTTTTGCTGCGAAACATCGATCAAGAATGTAAACATCCGGCCAGGACCGGTGATTGTTTCTGTGAGATTTGTTTTTCCTCAAAGTATCATTAAATGGGTCACAACGCCCAATATTTGACTAATAATTGATTTAGAGAGGTATGGTAAATATATTATTTTTTCATATCGCAAAAATACGTGCATGTGTTGTGCAGCGTGGCGAGACAGTTTAAAAAAATAAATAAAACAGCTGGTGAACGAAATAAACAAAGTGTTATAGCCTAGCCTGTGGTTTAATCTATATTCATTTTAATTGATATATGCCTATTTGCCAACATCACAATGGATTTTTTCTACTCTAGACCGGTTTTTGCTCCACATTGTGCGCACTGGATCAGTGATCCGTTTAGTTTCTGTGGAAACGAGGGGATTATTTATATTCGGTCTTTCCTATCCCCCTCGTTTCTGTCCAAGCCTTCATAAAGTATGTGGGAAATCAGTCACGCTTCGGTTTGAATTTATTTCAGCTTATATTTGATGTGAATCGTTCGAAAACTTGCATAAATCAATTCATGAATGATTTTTCCGCAAGGGAATACAATTGAAACCATTCAATTCCACACTAAATTAAAGCAACGATAATCGTCGTCATTTCAAACACTACATCCTTTCGCTATCAAATTCGCCTCCATGATAAACAATGACTGATCCATTAATCTTTGTTTTCTGTGAAATGTTTCTGATGTCTACATACTCCCAGCCTTCATATTGCTTAAAGACCATCACGCACAATCAAGAGAGTTGGAGGTACCTACTATAAAACAGTGAAAATGTATGCTATTCCTGTAATGATAGATTGTGAGCCCCCTAAGCTAACAAGCAGTAAGTACTGCAATCATTTACTTTTGGGGACTCATGTATATTATTCAAGTATGTAACTTGGGTAAGTATCTATAGTTTGTGATTCTCCTATTTAGTAAATAAAAGCACTTGTGCAATTTTTAACTTTGAGGGACCCAGCATCTATCAAGTTTCCTCTAGGTAGCATGTAGCTAAGATCATTCTGTATAGTGCGTGGGTCCCCTAAAGTAAATGAGGACACATTAATTTCTTAGGAAACAAGGAGATAATTTATATTCAGTCTCTTCTGTCCCCATCATTTCTGTCTGGTCTCTCCTGTCCCCATCGTTTCTGTCCAAGCCTGTATAAAGTATGAAGGAAATGTTTACTGCATCAGTTGCGCTTCCATTCGATATCATTTCAGGTTACATAAATCAATCCATGGATGATTTTCTGCGAATAAATCCAAATTACAGCATTCAGTTTCATACTAAATTAATGATAATTGTTGTCATTTCAAATAACACATCTTTATAAACAATGACTTTAGCGCATATATCGCCTCATTGTAAGTTTCTGGGTATATAAAGATGCATTATTTGAAATGAAATTAAAAAGCTGCATCAGAGTTTACTTGGGGCGAATGTGGTGTTCTGAGAAATATATTTTTTTCAATTATATCCAGATTTTGGTGTACCCTGCAGGAGTATTAATCCCTGTGACAGCTCTTGTATATCCTGTTTATTACAAATGATGAAAAATCAAAATATGAATATTTAAAAGAAATGCGAATTCATTTTGAATAGTAGAGAAATATAAACTAAGTTGATATCTCTCTTGATTAGATATTGGTAGTAAAATCATTATGTCCAGCCAGACATATTGGGGAGAGCTTCCTCAGCTGACTGATATGGATAGGGGTATAGCAGCTTTGGATAGAGAACAAATGACAAAGCTGAGATCTATTGAAGTGGAAGGCCCTCGTCTTCATCAGCCATCCAGTCGTCATCAACCTCCTTCTAAAGAGTAAGTGTGATGTTATATGAGTCTTGTGACTTAAATTTAAGGAATGAATTTGATTTTGGGGTACATGTATATTATGCAATACTGAAAAATACCAATCTATTGCACTGCACAATGATTCACTTGGCAACCATGACAAAGTGTTGAGCTGTGAAGGCAGCCATTTTAGTTTTATAGAGCCTGTTTATCAAAATTGTAAATGTAGTTATTAAAGGTGAAGTTTGCTGTGAACTTCATAAAAGAAAATATGTGTAGGTTATGCATGTAATGCATATTTTTCTGCCCTTTTAAGATCGACTCTGAAGTTGCTTTAACAGAGATTGAGTAAATATGGGAAATTGTTTAGTCTTTGACACCACACAAAACAAGTCTTCAAATATAAGAAAATGTAGTAATTTGCAACTTTTGATTTTATGAAAGTTATTTTTACTACATTAAAACTTACCATTGCCTGCAACGTTGTTGCCAACATTAAGTCCAATACAGTAAAATACAATTTAAGCAAGTGACATATCGTGATCCCAAGTCAATATGAGGTGACATCATCTGATGAAATTTGACCCCTTTTAGCTCACCTGAGTAAAAGCTCAAGTGAGCTTTTCTGATCACCCATTGTCCGTCTGTAAACTTTTCACATTTTCGACTTCTTCTGCAGAACCACTGGGCCAATTTCAACCAACCTTGACAAAAAGCATCTTTTGGTGAAGGGTTTTCAAGTTTGTTCAAATGAAGGGCCATGTCCCTTTCAAAGGGGAGATAATCACAAAAATGCAAAAATAGGGTGGGGTCATTTAAAAACCTCCTTCTCAAGAACCACTGGGCCAGAAGAGCTGAAATTTACATGAAAGCTTCCTGACATAGTGCAGATTCAAGATTTAAAGTGATGGCACCCCAAGGGTAGGATGGGGCCACAATAGGGGATCAAATTTTTACATACAAATATATAGGGAAAATCTTCTTCTCAAGAACCACTGGGCCAGAAAAGTTTACATTTACATGAAAGCTTCCTGACATAGTGCAGATTCAAATTTGTAAAAACCATGGCCCCCGGGGGTAGGTTGGGGCCACAATAGGGGATCAAGGTTTACCAGCAAATATATTTAGGGAAAATCTTTAAATATAGGCCAAGGTGACTCAGGTGAGCGATTTTGGCCATTGGCCTCTTGTAGTCCCCCACTCCCCAGTGAGAAATGTATAATTTTGAAATGAACAGGGTAAAATTTACAAATACTAGGTATACCATTAATTTGAATATAATATCTTTGTTTTAATCTATTATTGAGTAGTTCCAGATGCTCGTTGTCAAGCCCCCCCCCCCCCCCCCCCCCCCCCCCCCACCACCAAACCATATACATGTAATACAAAATAAATTGACATATCCTAGTTTGTATTTGACCAATAGGAGACTAGAATACAAAAGAATCAAATGATATAAGTATATATGAGAGTTGATATTATGAATGTTTACACTAAGAATGTAGATGATCGTTCTTTAATGACACAATAGATATATGTGTTTATATATATTTATATATATATGTGTTCTACTAGTGAAAACATTACAACATATTCTTATGTAAAAAACAACATTCTGATTTTAATAGTTTATGATATGCGAAACACCTCTATTGGCATCCTACAGTGTTTTTTATCAATTGTCTTCCTCATGTGGATCTTCATCACCCCACAGGTGTTTTCCATTGACTCTCTCTCATGTGGATATTTGACATCCCGCAGGTGTTTTCCATTGACTCTCTCTCATGTGGATATTTGACATCCCACAGGTGTTTTCCATTGACTCTCTCTCATGTGGATATTTGACACCACAGGTGTTTTCCATTGACTCTCTCTCAGGTGGATATTTGACACCACAGGTGTTTTCCATTGACTCTCTCTCAGGTGGATATTTGACACCACAGGTGTTTTCCATTGACTCTCTCTTATGTGGATATTTGACATCCCACAGGTGTTTTACATTGACTCTTTCTCAGGTGGATATTTAACATACCGCAGGTGTTTTCCATTGACTCTCTCTCGGGTGGATATTTGACATCCCACAGGTGTTTTCTATTGAATCTCTCTCGGGTGGATATTTGACATACCACAGGTGTTTTCTATTGAATCTCTCTTATGTGGATATTTGACATACCACAGGTGTTTTTTGTTGATTCTTTATTTCTCTTTCTCATATGGATCTATTTTTATGTTTTTCAAAAAAAAACAACAACAGTCTATACAAAGAATCTGCATACAAAATTTGAGATGTGAACAGTTACATGGGCAGTTATAAACATGTTATATTGTACAGTTCCTGTAATCCTCATTTAATATCTAATTGTTACATTTATTTTATATATATGTTAATTACTTATTTATTTGTTTCTGTATTTAGTCCTCTACCATCTGAGAAATTTGAGATGGACCCAGTTGTAGTACACACCATAAAGTTAATGCAGCATGCAAAGAAATTAAGGAGCTTGATCAGTAGCATACAACACCAGCAGGACGGAATGGTAGGAATATTTGTTGTGTTCAATGTTGTGTGTTTGATAGATAGAATGGTAAAAGTATTTGTTGTGTTTAATGCTGTGTGTTTGATAGATGGAATGATAGGAGTATTTGTTGTGTTTGAAAAAAAATATAACACTATTTAATGAAGCCACAGAACATCTCACAACTCTGAATTTTATATTGATGTAAGAATTTTTTATTTTGATGTCATGATATTACTGAAATGTTAAAAGTGCAAGTTGCAAGCTAGCACAAAATTACTTCATATTTTTCTCCCACAAGGATGTCGATTTAAGCTTCCCGCCTGCACCACCTATACCAGAATACGCAGGACCACCGATTAGGAGCTCAATGATGGGACCTGTTCCATTTCTTCCTAAAGATTCAGAGAGGTTTCAATATTTTTTCTTCTCACTATATGGATTATTATTTAAGGAATGAAGTTGAAAGCAAATTGTGTTTTAGGGTGTCATGCAATTTCATGATATCACAATGTGTTTATGTGCAAACCAATTCGTTGAAGAAAAAAACATTCTTTTCTAAACCAATCAAATTTCTTGTTTAGAATTGAAATTAAATCATTTCACTTTGATCATTCAAATCAGTTAATACAATGCTTGCATAAGGTCATGATATTATCTTCCAGTTTCAAGTACAGCCATAGAAACAATTTTTTTTCATTGTTTGAGCTTCAAATAATTACGCTCATAAAGAAGTTATGCATCTGAGCAGGAATATTTCACTCATACTATGATGACACCATATACAGGTAGGCATGGTGCTAAATATAGAATTAAGAGGTACATCTCACTAAAGAGAATTATAGAGGATGTATATTATGAGATAATAGGCAATATTATTTTCAAATTGTAAAGAAACAGGTGTGTTATTATTAAAAATTGGCCCTGTGTCCAAATATTAAAATAACCTACAGAAAGAAAGCCCATCCTAGGTTATTTTTAAAACCACTTCACTTTATATACAACTATTACTAGTTCTGCAAAAATGACTCTTCAGAGTTATAAAGTGTATATACACCATCATTGCATTTAATTTACTTGCATGGCAAATGGTACTTTCATTAGTTAAAAAATTGTGGTTTTAGTGAAAAATCACTGGGGAAAAATGTATAGTAAACACACTTATAATGAACATGCTTATAATGAATTAATGCTTATTGCAAAATAATATTTATTCCCCTATGTGAGGAAAATAATGAAAATTTTATTGGATATTACGAAGTTGGTTATAACGGATTGTTTTTGCTGGCCCTATAGGTTCTCAATAACCATGTTTTACTGTAACTCCAATTGGATTCGAACTCATGATTTACAGATTGACAGCTTTAAACCTTTTGATATGTACATTTCCAACTGTGAAGCTCCAATATGTTAATTTCCCCACATACTACATCAGCATGTTAATTTCTCAGTTGCATGCAAATGAGCAGCTTGTCATGATGTCAGTGGGCAGGGACTATGGAAATTAACATGGAATGCCATGTGTATTTCAATTTCTATTTTGCAATATTTTTGATATGTTGATTTCATATGTTCATTTTTAATTCAAATATAAGTATAAGGAATTAGTAATTACATGTAGTTGTTGGGTAATGTGATTGAATACAATGGAAAACTGATAATTTATGCATAACTGCTCCTTAAATCCATTTTGCTAATCAGCTAGGCAACAAAATTCAAAAGGGCAAAAATATTAATGATTGATATTTATGCATCTTGTTTTGAAAAGAAGTCATTCATACTGCCTCAATGCAACAGACATGTACAATTGCAGGGGTTGGGGTGGGGGGAGGGGGTCTTTATTGTGCCAGAGCATACCATGACTAGGGATCTATTTTTTCAAAGTCCTCATTTTAAAGAACTATCAACATTCACTTCTATTACCAAGTTTTTGGCACAGAAGTGGAGCATCTGACCCAGACAGAATATTTACATGATGGCCTCAAACTCCCTAAAGCATTCAACCAATATCTATGGGGCTTAGTGTGAAAAACTTAACTGCAGAGTTTGGAGTTATGGAGAGGGTGGTGTATCTGTCAGAACTCAATCGCAATACTTTTAGCCCTCCCACTATATGCAAAGGAGAGGACTTCGTTAATTCACATTAATGTCTTACAACACATCTGTTACATGATGAGTGTTATTAATCTGTCAGTTATTTGACAAGCAAACCCATGTGTAGCATATATTCATCTCTTTTTCAATATAAAATCAACTAAAAGTACTGAATAGCATTTTGCGTTAAGTGACTGAAAATTTTGCTCTGTGTAGTTAATGACTGTGAAACTTCATTATGGACGAGAAATATGTCTTGTAAATGTACGTCTATTTTAACATGACAAAAGAACAAATAAATGCATGAACATTTAAAAAATCTTTATATCTATGCAAGTTGTTGAAATCAAGTCAATTACCTAAAAATATGAAGGACAACATGTTAAAACAATGCCGGGATGTTAAATATGCACTCTGGACCATAATGGTCGGGCCTTTAATTTCCAGATTAGATTTGACCTTTGATCAAGAGTCACCTATATAAGACTACTCATTAATTTGTCCATGTTTGAATATTTCAGTGACTTTGTGAGAGGAGTGGGGGAGATTCCTCCTGCAGTTGATGAAGAAGCATGTAGAAAATTACTCCGCAAGTCAACTGCAGCATTGTGTGCACATCTAGGATTTGACAGTATGTAATCTAAAATTAAACTGGAGACTCTCACAGCACTCAAAGTGTAAAAACAAAATGTTTCCTTTTGGCCTTTTTAGCTCACCTGAGCTATAAGCTGAAGTGAGCTTTTCTGATCACCTGACTTGAATTTCTTGGAAAATAGAACTTAAGTTGAAACTTGGACTTATGTCTGAAATTTTAGTCAATTTTGACTACTCAAATAACAGAAAACTCAAACTTAAGTTTGACATTTTTTCAAGAAATCCCAGCCAGATTTTAGAAACTTTTCTTCTCTAGAATAGCAAGGCCATGTTAGTCATATTGATACTTTGGTATCCCTTTTGTAGAGTGGATTCAAATTCAGTTAAGTCCCTTTTATAACCCCATGGGGCTAGGTTAGGGTCATGATATAGGGTCAAAATAAAGAGTGTAAAGATGTTTTAAAAACCTTCTGAAGAAGAACAGCAGGAACTTGGTGACTCGGGTGAGCATTGTGGCCCATGGGCCTCTTGTTTTAATTGATTGATTGATTGATGTTTTGCGCCACACTCAACAATTTTTCAGTTATCTGGTGGCGCCCAGTTTTTGTTGGTGGAAGAGAGAACCTAGATACAATGTACCTGGGAAGAGACCACCTACCTTCCGAAAGTAAACTGGGTAACTCTCTAACTTACCGGCATGAGCGAGATTCGAACTCGCGCCGACAGATGTGCCTCTTGTTTTAAAAATACTGGTATTCTTCAGTAGCTTTCAAAGTTATAATAGTAGATGAATTGCTGACCTTATAATGCTTACACCAAGAAATTGAAAACTTCTGGATTGGTTTCAATCAAAATTTGTGAATTTGTCAAGAAGTAGTTTCTCTCAGACATGATTTTATGAATAGCAGCACTGTGTTTTTATATGCCCATCTAAGATGGGATATAAATTTAAGAAATAAATTTTATTTTTGAAATATACATGAAGGTATGAACTGCGGTGCTTTACTCCTGCATATTTCATGAAGCGCATTAGTACTTCATAAAAAGTATGCCAGTGTGAAATGTTGCTGTTCATTCCTTCATGTATTTTCAAAATGAATTTTTTTTCTTATATTTACATTCTATTGTCATTTCTGTCAGAAATTCCCAGCTGTTAAAATGAATTGTAGTCATACTATGTTTATCAAGATTCATATGCACATCATTTACATTCATGAGGAAATTACTATTATTTCAATTGGTGAAGATACCAAAGGCAAAAACATTGGAAATGTAAATATTATGGTATGGCGTTTATGTCTGTCCGTCCTTCTGTCCATCTTGTCTGTTAATTTTTTTTGTGTCCTGCTCATAACTTACATACTAGGAGGTTTAGAATTATCAAACTTTGTCAGCTGATGCATCTTGGGTAGATGATATATCATACTTTAAAGTTAGGTCATCTTTGATTAAGATGATATAGCCAAGTATGGCAAAACCCTGTCTGATTCATAACTGAACAATTATTTGTCCGACAATCATCAAATTTGATCATGCATCTTGGGTAGAAGGTGTGTCGTACCTTACATTAAGGTCACTGTGACTTTAATTAAGACGATATGACCATATATGTCTTAACCCTTTTCAGGCTCGTGTAGATTTGAGTCCTAGAATCAACAAACGTAATCAGTCAGTGCATCTGTAAAGAGATGTCAATTGCAGCATAAAATCAAGTCATTAAAACTTTAAAGATGACCCAGTATTTTTTTAAACAAAAAAAAATCTTTTTTAATCCTTACAAATGTAAGATAGTGGTACAGTAAGTAACCTTATTGAAAAAATATTACATCAAGAAATACACATTTTTTCATGAAATTTGTCTAATATATATAGTATGTAACTATTATTGTTTCTAACAATAATGACATAAATATGCAATATTGTACTATGAAAATGCCCAGCCTTAACAAGCACATCACACAACAAAGTAATACCATGGCCCCATGGGATTAATTTTCTAAGGTATTTCAAAGAGTTTAGATGGACATGCAAAATCATTTTGATAAGAGCCTAATTGCATCTTTTCAGTTAAAGTTTCCATTTGTCCCGTGGAAGTAATGAACTAAGCCATATGGTGTTTCGAGGAGTTCAGCTGGACATGCAATAAGATCATTTTGATTGGAGCCAAATTGCATTTGTCAAGTTAAAGATTAATTAATGAGTATAAGACTGTGGAAATAATTTGTTTGTACAAACCAAAATTGTTATATAATTTTTACCATATGATCGAAATTATTTTAGATACATGTGATGAAATGAAAATATGTTTTGAAATATCATTTCTGTAATTATGGTTGCACCAAGGTTGACATGATTTTGTACATCTATTGGCAGTTCTCTCTTACTCACTACATCTTTGTAGATTTTAACCCCTTCTCAATTTCTATGAGAGGCCCTTGGCTAATGAAGAAACTACTGATATTATGAATAGATTACATGTATATATTCTTCTTTCCTAGCTTGCAATGAGAGTGTTTTGGAAACTTTAACAGATGTAGCACATGAATATTTCCAAGATTTCTGCACACGACTCAGAAATGCAGCAGACAACAAACTTTTGCATGGATATTCAGGCTTTCCTGTAAGTTAATGTTCATTATTGTCTCCAAAGGGACAGAGTAAATGACATTGTATTACAAACACTTATTTTGAATTAACTGCTTCTCTTAAGGAAGTAAGCTCCTGAGCTTTTGAGCACAACTGCACAGGATGCTACAACTAAGTATTTACTGGTTCAATACTGATCCCATTGGTGCAAATATATTACACATCTATTATTGAACCATACCCAGTTGAAAAAAAATTGTGTCATTTCAAGTTTTAACAAACATTGCGACCGCAGTTTTTCTTTTCAATTTCCAAATTCTCCTTCAATGCAGAAATTAAAAATACACTTCCCAAAAAATTGACATTACTCCAAATGCCAGGTGCGAACCTCTTTAACATAGATTGTCCTGTATTTTGTGGGTACAGAAGCATGGACTGGGACCATGACAACGGTGGTTGCTACAGCAAATCTTGCTACACTATAGTAAATATTTGTGAGGACTGCTGATTTAGAGTGCTTTAGACTGGAAAGAAAGTGGTCTCTTCCTTCAGATACAAAGTCTCCATTAAAAGATCAAGAATTTACTGGTTAACTTGTTATATGTTAAAACAATTTTGTTAGGTCACCTGAGTCAACTCAGGTGACTTATTGCAATTGATCAGCATCTGTCGGCATCAGTCATGCATTAACAATTGATCATATTTAACTTCTTGATAAATACTATTCTGATTCTTTTCAAATTCGGTATGAAACAAGGGAATAAGTTCTGACTCCAGGGCGGGGCCAAACTTCGTATATAGTTTTTATGTGTAAAATGTTTTTAAAACATTTTCTTTTATGCCATCAATACTAAATTGAAACTAAATGAATACTTAAAAAAAGCAGGTAGTCCTTTACCAAATTGTAAATTTCATGATCCCAGGGGCAGGGGTTTTGGTATCAGGGTGGGGCCAAAATAGTCAGTGGTTAAATGTGTTAACAATTGAACATTTTTAAAATTTTAGATTTTTCTTGATAACCGCCATTTCAATTCTTTTCAAATTTGGTATGAAGCATCTTTGGGACAAGGGGGACATAAATCTTAAATTTCAGGACTCCTGCACCTCTGGGGCCTTGTTCGTGGGGCAAAATCTGCCAAACATTGACCAATTTTCAAAAATCCTCTTTCTACACTCACACATCTGTAAGAAAAACTAAATGCATCGTGATATAGAGCAGGATTATCTCTACCAAAGTTTCTTAATCCCTGGGGTAGAGGTTCTGACTTCAGGGTGGGGCCAAACTTGGTATATACTAGTAGTGTTTATATGTAAAACATTTTAAAAACATCTTTAATGTTATTGATACTAAATTGAAACTAAATGGATCTTATTATTTAGAATGAGCAGGTAGCCCTTAAACAAAATTGTAAATTTCATGATCCCAGGGGGTAAAGGTTTAGGTTCCAGGGTGGGGCCAAAATTATTATAGTGATTTGAAAGACTTCTTTAAGTTTGCTGTTACGGTATAAAATTTAGGAAAAGCAGAAAAAGATGTACCAAAATTGTGAATTTCGCAACCCCAGGGTTGTTGTCAACAGGTCATCATTTGGGCAATATTAGGGACATGCGGGACGATATGGCCAAAAACAACTAGTCAATAAATATTTTTTCTTTTTTGCATGAAGCAACATGGGGATGTCCTCTACAATATATACAAATATCATGGCCACTCTCTAAGTATACAAGGGAGGTAATAAGCTTTGAATTGCCCCCCTTTTCAAAAATTGTGAATTTTCCAACATCATTCCGATTTTCATTCAAAAAAAAAAAAAAATTGATGGAATTTATGTATATTTTTTTACAATAATCTTTTGAATACATGCAGAATATAGAATAAATGATAATAACATGCTTAAATATAACTACATAATAAGAAATTGGGAAATCTAACAATTTTGGTCCAGATACTAAATCAAGCATTGCTAAAAAAACCTGTCAATAACTTTTTTTTGCAAACACTGCAGTTAAAAGTTATTCATATACCTAACTTCCTGTAGAAATAGCTTAAACCGTGATTTTGACGTAGGCGTCTTTTAAGTTATACATTCATAATTCCACATGTATAGTATTTTATTTGTGATGAGTGGTTCCACTTAGTCAGTGACTTCTTCAACCATTTTGTAAATAATATATCGGACATATGGTAATTTTTAGCTGATTTGACAATGATATCTGTGCACAAACAAGCTTCAAAGATTTTCAAAGATGTTTATTGGCCTCCTCATTCATAGATGTACTTCAGAGGGTAAGCGACTACAATAGTAAAAGGTCATCTTACAAAGTGGTAATAAGAGACAAAAACATACAATCACAAAACATCAATCTTATAAAAAATAAAAGTTTAGACAATAATTCCCAAAGTTGCACCAAATGGCCAATCCATGATTTACACAATGCCAAAATTCCAAATTTCATGAAAATAGGGATTTATGACAAAAACTTGGTGTACACATGTTAATCTTTCTAGTAGAATATATCAAATTGACTAGTAAATACATGTAACTACATGTGACAGTCATGGAAATGTAATAAAATGGCAAAGAAAATGATATCTAATCCAGGTTTCACATAATGCCGTGACCATGTGCAATCTCCAAATTCATGTTTCGTCAAAATATGCAAAAACAGTTTCATGAAAATAAGTGTGGTTTCACGTATTTGATAAGTACATAGTATGACACATTTTGCATATAAAACGTACTCTTTGGACTGTCTAACAACTGGAAAATAAGATGAAAATTTCTTATCAACACAATGCGGGATCTTCCCATATGTACACAAAGCAGAGTCTAACGTACTATAAAATCTAAACCGGTACGGACAATATCCTTAACAACACAATATCAATAATATTGTTGAATTATATTTTAAAGTTTGACCTTTTTGCACTTAAAGGTCATGTACAAGTAATAAGGAAACAACACTTTTATGTATTGAAATGATGGCTATATAATCATTTATTTCCTCAGATACATGGTCATATGTGGACTGTCTCCCCCCTCTCTCTTTCTCATCCAAGTGATATAATTAGCTGTGTGTGTATGGGAGGGGGGATTTCAATACTATCAATGCTCATACTTTGCAAAATATTTTTATTAATAACTTACAAGCTTATATTCTTTTCATATACAACTACTGTTAAAATAATGGGGGAGAATAAAACATGCTCATTGTCAAAGACGTGGGGGAAGGGGAGGGGGGCTAATGCTACGTTCCTGTTTTGGAATACATTGTTAGAAATTATATTTGTTTGTGAACCTATTGAAAGATTTTGAAATTTTGTGATTATTGGACAAAAATTGAGTTAAAGAGAACAAAATAAAAATTTCATTGCCGGGGGGAGGGTATACATGTATATTATACATGACATGGCTTCGGACAAAACGTCTAGCCCTACAATTTCTCTTCCTTCAAACCATTAGGTTATATTTAACGTCAACATAGAGCTAAATACTACTTCGTTTGTAAACAAGATCAACAACACTTCCGCGGCCTGTAGCTAGTGTTGCTTGACTCGATCGTCTCCATGCTATTTTCAAGTAATTTATTTATCACATAAGTTGTGACTTTTACACCTTTTTCACACATCTGTATCTCGCATACATTCCGACGTGTGTCATGCAGTTTACAATAGTTACCATTTCCGCAGCAGTGTTAACTGATTTGAAATATAAAATAGTTAGAGAGATAAAGCGTAGTAAGATTTACTTGAAAATGCTTTGGAAAATTAAACATCCCTAGCATCATTAATATTTTTTACCAAAAGTGTCCGGGGGGGGGGGGGGGGGGGGGGGTATTTTTCGAAAACAGTGATAGATCATAACAGCGTCAGCTAGCACCAGAATAGTTCATACTTTTCCCAAGCACAATTGTTGAACCTATTATAGTCAGTCATTCAGTTAAGTCTATATAAGTACATGTACTGCTAATTGTTGTCAGATGAAGCACCACCAAATGATGCTGAATAAGGCTTAGGAAATGTAAGTTAATGATAGTACATAGAGCTGCAAATTTTGTGCTTATATTTGTCATGAAAGTGTGATATGTGTTGATTTTGCAGGTTTTATGATGAATCAAGGAATTGAATGTTGTCGGTCGTGGTACTTTGAGAACAATGTATTAATACTTTGATTGTTATTTTCTAGGATATAGCGGAACAAGTTTATCATGAGATTGGAATCGGAAGTGTTACAAACGTTCGTGACTTTTACCAGTCACGGGTCATCAATCACCATGCTGCCATGCAACAGACATGTATCCAGCTAATGACTGAGTATGAAAAGCTGAACCAGCCAATCATGACAAAGCAAATGGATACAGTGCCAGTCATTAGGTTATGATAATTAAGTGCTTAATAGTATTGACTACTGAGATATTTTTCTCAATAGCTTTTCTTCTTAAATATTACTGAAATTCTCAATGTTCTGTGACTGGACAATTTGTGTATCTTGACTTTTAATTTGAATGAGCTAGGAAGATTTTAAATTAATAAACTAGTAATTTATTTTGCACCTACATTGATAAGTTGTGCACATCCTTTCATCATTTTCCTAGGCTGAAGCTGATTGAAGGGATTATAGGGGATTTAACATGTTAACCAATGGCTAGCAAATGTTGGGGAGGGGGGTTGCATTGAAATTTTTTTAATTTATTTATTTTTTCCCTTCAGGATAAAGGAGGAGTCTTCTTCAGAAATCCAGTTTCCTGTTTTGGATGAAAATGATGAGCTTAATGATGCAGAGCAGTTGTTACAGTTGGAGGGTTTGTTATTTCTTCCCTTGATAATTCAAATATGGAATATGGGTTGTCATTTTACACTCTCACAAAGTTCAAGGTATAGATAGACTTTGAAAACTTGTATAAACTTTCTATATGACAAACTGGTAACTGTACATAAGTACACCATCTTTTATCATTTCTTGATAGGTTTGGGAGGATTTGAAATCACAGTTGAACATGAGTCTGCAAGCGGACTTACTACAGAAGTGGAGTCAAAGTGGACCAAAGAGAGCATTAAAACTGAGCCTGTTGACACTCCTGTCACAAAGTAAGTTCAGGCTGATTTGTATAAAAATTAATTTTATAAAAACACTTATTGAAATCATAATTCTGAAAGTAACATTTGTTTTAGCACCAGGGTCAGCACGCTGGATGATTATGATGACCCCAGTAGTATAAAAGTTCGGACCCCTAGAACCCCTGCTCAGATGAGTGAAGGCGGGGACATCTCGAACCCAGGGTCTGTGGCTGCCTCCGACATAATGTCCCCTCCCTCTATATCCAGACCAAGTAAACCGAAGAAACGGTAGGGGTACTCTAACCTATGCCTTTATATATAGTAAAAGAATTATACTTGAATGTGTCAAAATGACATACCATTTTGCAGCTGTGTCTTTAAGAATTATGATACCAATAAAAAGTTAGTCTAGTTTGATCATCTTTTAAAAGGGAAATAACTCTGGAATTACTGTTCTTATTTAAATTATTTTGTTGCAGGAAAAAATGAAGGTGAATGGGCAATTTTATTTGATGTGAAACAAGGTGAAAAACTTTTTCCCCACCACATATCTGTATTCCGAGGGTATGCTTAAAAGGAATTCTGGGCACTGTTTTCAATGCTCACAGACTTTGATGTTATAAAACAAATTCTGATGAATCTCAATAGATATGTGAGAATTTTATAATATGTGTGTATGCTGGAATGTGATTTGGAGGGATTTATTGGATACCATGTACAACCATTAAGAGTCAGTAATGTTCTGATTAATGCATCAAATGTGTAACAACAACAAAATGATTAGTAAAAATAAATAGATGACTTGAAATCACTAGTTTTATGAGATTTGTTTATATACCAATGAGGATTAAAATTATTTGGTGTTTGTGATGTACTATTACATGGAATAATTTTATAGCTGAGTATGAGAAGAGAAGTAATCTTTTGAGTTTCACTCTGGAGGTGAAGTGGATGGTGGTAAACACTGGTTCTGTGTGTTGTACTCATTGATAAACAGCAACAGAAAATCTACAATTAAATAATACATCATAAATTGATGTTCAAGTCGATAAATCAACAAGATTTAATAACCATTTGCTTCACAATGATAATCCTGAAGTGTTAAATATTTTATCGCAGTTTAATTGTTTTTCATCGAATGATGTTATAGGACAACATCATTGTGACATTACTGTGCCCATCAACCAATCATGATGACATCACAGTGCAAATGTAAGCAAACAGCCCGGTTTGTTATATCTCAAACAGCCCGGGTTGTTATATCTCCTTGACTCAACAGCAAACAAAGTAGTAGGAAATCTTATTTCATAAGTATATTTATTAAACTTCACAGCAATATATAAATGATTGTGGTTTGTTTTTATAACCATTGTGCTATATCATTGAACAGATGTGCAGACAAATTTTCATAATGTTCATTATGCAATCTGCCATTACACCTGTTCCAGGTTACAGAAAGAAATGAAATAAAAATCATTTAATGCTTGATTGAAACTGAAGATGAAATCAATGTTTAGAATGAATACTGAATGATGAAGAAAATGAAATACAATGCTTTGTTTCAGTATGTTAATATGACTTACACAATGTTTAAAACAATTTTTTTGTTTTTGATTGTCGTTGAAGTCTTTCAGGATTTTGATTTTGAAGAATCCTTTACACTCCTATTCACCTTTCCTTGTTTACTGGCAACACTGTCAACAATGCAACTTTAACGGAAAGCACCCTTTTTCTTCAAAAATACTTTGATAAAACAAATTATAATAGTAAACAGATGAAAGGTAGCTCATATATTTTTTATGTTCTGATATTTCTAAAAATGGCAGGCTGATTGAAATTATTTACACATCAAATATAGGTGACCACATAGTTATTTAGTTTTTCATGACTATAAGTCTTGCAGACATTGATTTTTCAGGAGACTTATTGTTGATATGTGACGGGGATTAAAGCCCTTTTCATTACGTGTGGTTCTTCATACTTTCCTCATTTATTTTACAAAGATTGTAAACCAGGGTTGTAAATCAAGCAAAGTTTGACTGTTAAATCAAGTTCACCATACAAGGTGAGAATCACCATATTATATGCCAGGTACAGATTTTCAATTTACAAGGCTTTATCTTGGATTTTTTATTTATCTGCTGTTGGTACAAGTTAAGCCTTTTGGAAACTTATCAACAAACTTTTATGGATATTTTGATCTAGTTTTAATTATTAAAAAGTGTGAAGTTCTATGTTTTTGAAGTATATATACCTTTATAACAGAGGAATTATGATGAAAATTTCATTCCTTCCTGGCATTTTCGAAAATGCATGAGGGCATAAAATGCTTGGCTTTACATACTTTTAAAAGAAGTGTTTTGGCACTTCATGAGAAGTATGCTGGCATGAATTTTCTGTTCATACCATCATGCTTTCATTAAATGAATTTTATTTTCTATACATGTATTTACATTTTTACTTCCATTTTTGTTGGAATTATTCCCAGATGTTAAAAGTCGTACAATATTTATCAGATTCATAGACACATTGTTCACATTCTTTAGGCTTTCGTTTTTAATCAAACTTGGTACAAATCGTCCTTGAATGAAAGGGATTCAAGATTGTTCAAATGAAGAACAACTTGGCCAGAGAAGTTCAAATTTACATGAAAGCTTCCTGACATAGTTCAGATTCAAGTTTGTTAAAATCATGGCCCCATGGGGTTGGTTGGGGCCACAATAGGGGTCAAAGTTTTATACGTGAATATGGAAAAATCTTCTCAAGACCCACTGGGCCAGAAAAATTCAAATTTACATGAAAGCTTCTAGACAGACCTGGCGCAGAAGCATCAACAAAGAAGTGAAGGCTGCTGGAATGACAATGGGCTGTGCTAAAGAGGATAACCCAGAACTGTGTATGTTGGAAGAGTGTGGTCGTGGCCCTATGCTCCTCAGGGAACCCAGAGGATTAAGTCAAGTAAGTAGGGTTCTAGACATAGTGCAGATTCAAGTTTGTTGAATGCATGACCCCCGGGGGTAGGGTGGGGCAACAATAGGGGATCAAAGTTTTACATGTGAGTATATGATAATGGAAATCTTTAAAGATGTTTTAAAAATTCTCAGAAGCCACTGGGCAAGAAAAGTAGAAATTTACATGAAAGCTTTCTGACATAGAGTAGATCCAAGTTTATGCAAACTGTGGTCCACGGGGTAGGGTGGGGCCACAATAGGGAAGCAAAGTGTAATATGCTGATGTATAGGGAAAATCTTTTGAAATATCTCGAAAACTATTTACTAGGGCTTTCATATTTTTATGCTCCCTTAAAAATTTTGGGGAGCATACAGTTGCTGTCATGTTTTGACCATCCTTCTGAGTTCATATCTCCTAAACCTTTCACCAGAAATTGATATAATTGATCACAAATATTCCTTGAGACAGGGACCTTTTTTTTTACAAAGATCATTTTGGAAAGTTCAAGGTCAAGCAGAACATATACCTTATATAAGTAAAAAGTTCTTTATTTCAACAGTTTTTGAACAGGTATTTATCATATATCACATAAATAAGTAATGGACAAATGGCTTTCAGACAAAGGCCACTCAAGGTCATTTTATAAAAGTCAAAGTCACTCAGATTATATGCCTTATATATATAAAAAAAATCTTCATTTCAACAATATTTCAACAGTTTTTGATGCATTGGACCAAGGTTACTCAAGGACATTTTGGAAAGTTCAAGGTTACTCAGAACATACCTAATAAGGAAAAAGTGTCTTATTTCAACAGTTTTTTAATAGATGTTGATCATTTATCACACAAATAAGTAATAGAAATGGCTTTCAGACAAAGGTCACTCAAGGTCATTTTATAAAGATCAACATCACTCAACATGTACCTTATATATGGAAAAGAAACCATTTCAACAATATTTCAATTGATCATTTTGCGAGTCATTCGTCATATGAAGTTGTTCATTGGTTTGGGGAGCATCCATGAGTACTTTTGACAAAAATATTACCTATTCAGTATGTCCTGAACTATTTAAAACTTTCATATTCTGTGTATAGATTCTTCATAGCAAGACCATGTTATACTTGTGTGTATGACCTTGTGACCTTGACCTGAAAGTTTGATCTTTTAATTAAAATCTTCCTATTCAATATCTTCAGAAACTAATTGAGATAGAGCTTTCATATTTTGTATATAGATTTTTTTTTTATGGCTAGATACCATACCATGATCAGTTCGCTTGGTCCTATCTAGAATAGCAAGATCGTGTTAATCATATTGGTGTTGAGATATCTCTGTTATAGCAAGATCGTGTTAATCATATTGGTGTTGAGATATCTCTGTGTTTTATGAATTTATTTTCAGTTATGTTGGGATCCTTTGGGCTAGGCTGGGGTCAAAGTTTTCATGGGAATAAAGATTGATCAAAAAACATCACAGCAGCTGAACAATGGCAAGGCCAAGGTAACTCAGGTAAGAGATGTGGCCCATGGGCCTCTTGTTTTTCTAGAATTTATTATTACTCTCAAGCATAAACAATTGTTAAAGTGATAAAACTCATATGCATATATTGCATTTTAACTCACTCCAGCCAGAGACTGAAGTAAGAGTTTGTCCAACTTCTGTGTGTCTATTGTCTCAGCTATTCATCTGTGAGGATGTCTATCTGTAAGCTCTTCATATTTTTTTTTTTTTGACATCTTCTCAATTTCTATTGAGCCATATTATCTTAATTTGGCACAAGGCATTCTTTTATAAAGGGAATTTAAGTTTTAACTGTGAATGAAGGAACTGTGTCAGTACTAGGGGAAGAAAATTGAGAAAAAGTGAAAATAGGTCATGGCAGCAATGTTCTTATGAGTGAACAGGTCTAACAAAAACGTAAATGTTTTCCCATTGACAACTTTATTTCATCACTCCAGTGCAGTTCTTTTGTGGTTTTACTAGCATGTTATGCAACACCCTGGGACATATCTGATTGGCTGTTCTTTGAAATTTCTCCTTGTATATTTCATTTCAACAGATCATGAGGTCACTTGTGTCTATTGCGTATAAATGTATATCAGATGAAGAAAGACATTTACAAAAATTGCAAGTGTATAATGGGAGAAACTGTTCCCACAACATTTGCTTGATAGTAACCTCTCGTTCCTTAATTATGTCTCCCCTCTTTCAGGGGGAGACATTGTTTTTGTACTTTCTGTCCGTCCATCCGTCTGTCTGTTACAAAATCTTGTGAACGATTCTCCTCCTATATGGGTTATTGGATAGAAACTTTGAACAATGCTTCATTGTCATTTGTAGATGTGCATATTGTAGGGACAGGAGGATCCAATTAGTTTCCTATAAGTTATAGTGGATCTAAGAGGAGTGGAGGATGTAAAATAGTTTGTGAACACTTCTCCTCCTATAAGCCTTATCGGATAGATTTGAAACATTGTACAATGCTTCATTGCCATTTGTAGATGTGCATATTTGTGAAACGGAAGGATCCAATAATATTCCTAAAAGTTAAAGTGGAACTAAGAGGGATGGAGGATATTAAAATAGCTTGTGAACACTTCTCCTCCTATATGGCTTATCTGATAGACTTGAAATTTTGTACAATACTTCAATGCCATTTGCAGATGTGCATATTGTAGGGACAGGAGGATCCAATTGTTTTCCTTTAAATTATAGTGGATCTGAGGGGTGGAGGGTGTAATATAGTTTGTGAACACTTCTCTTATGTGATTATGGGAGTTCATAATGTCTATGTTCCTGATTATGCTTTCTCCTTCATACCATGCAGTGCATTAAGGGGTGGAGGTTTCATTTGGAGCACTTCTGATTTGGGGAGCTGGGGAGACAGTAGTTTTTAGCTCACCTGAGCCAAAGGCTCAAGTGAGCTTTTCTGATCACATTTTGTCCGGCGTCCGTCTGTCTGTAAACTTTTCACATTTTCATCTTCTTCTCATGAACCACCGGGCCAATTTCAACCAAACTCGCCAAAAAGCATCCTTAGGTGTAGGGGATTCAAGTTTGTTCAAATGAAGGGCCATGTCCCATTCAAAGGGGAGATAATCACAAAAATGCAAAAATAGGGTGGGGTCATTTAAAAATCTTCTTCTCAAGAACCACTGGGCCAGAAGAGCTGAAATTTACCTGAAAGCTTCCTGACATATTGCAGATTCAAGTTTGTTCAAATCATGGCCCCCGGTGGTAGGATGGGGCCACAAGGGGGGATCAAAGTTTTACATACAAATATATAGGGAAAAACTTTAAAAATCTTCTTCTCAAGAACCACTGAGCCAGAAAAGCTGATTTTTACATGAAAACTTTCTGACATAGTGCAGATTCAAGTTTCTTCAAATCATGGCCCCCGGGGGTAGGATGGGGCCACAAGGGGGATCAAAGTTTTACATACAAATATATAGTTAAAATCTTTTTCTCAATAACCACTGAGTCAGAAAAGCTGATATTTACAAGAAAACTTTCTGACATAGTGCAGATTCAAGTTTGTTCAAATCATGGCCCCCGGGAGGTAGGATGGGGCCACAAGTGGGGGGGGGGGGGGGGGGGGGGGGTCAAAGTTTTACATACAAATATAGGAAAAAGCTTTAAAAATCTTCTTCTCAAGAACCATTGGGCCAAAGAAGTTGACATTTACATGAAACCTTTCTGACATAGTGTAGATTCAAGTTTGCAAAGGGTAGTTTGGGCCATAATAGGGACCAAGGTTTTACATGCAAATATATATGGAAAGTCTTCAGATATGGGCCAAGGTGACTCGGGTGAGCGATGTGGCCCATGGGCCTCTTGTTCATATAAACAATCTCTAGTTTTCTAAATTTTCAAGATACACTCAGCAAGCCTCATGTCTGTTCAAAATTTAAAAAATTCAGAAACTCAAGTTTGAGGGAAAAACAATTAATAACTTGCACTGGTTATGGAACCTATTTATACCCAATCATTTTCTTAGGTAGTATAGATTCAGTTTTGTTCAAACCCTTCACTCTCAGAACCAGATTCAGTTTACTGCAAGTTAAAATATTGAAACTGTGAATCTATACTGATAAAGAAATTACTGAATTGCATTTTTACATTATAATAGATGCATATTTTGATTTTATTCTAGTTTGTTTTGATATGTAGTTGAATTTCTTCAAGTATTTTGTTCAAACTATTCCATTGCTTGAATTGACTAAGCTAACATATTTTATCTCTAACAGACCCGGGCCATTCTGTATCTATGCGTTGTTAGAAGAATAAAGGAATCCATTTCATTCCAGTGTTTTAAATCTGATCAATATTTGATCTTTTTGACTTCAGTTGACTGCATGGGGAGAAAAAACTGAAATTGCTTTTCATATTTCAGAATGTAAAATGGTACTTTGCAGCTTGAACATTTGTTGTTGAAATGTATCCCATGGTGTGATGAATGTGAGACACCAGTGAGTAAATTGCATTGATTTTTGTTTATAAGCTTAAAGTTTAGGAGATTGAGTGGAGTTTTCATAAGAGAAGGATTTGTCAAATTTAAACAGTCATCTGAATAGCAGACGTCCTTAACTCTACTTACAGTGTCGTCCAGCATACTTGAGATTGCACAGCAACAGAATAGATGGTAAATATTTGCATTTTTACATGATAGATTTTGGTTATTTTCATGTCAAGTTCTTATTTTAAAACTTGGGTAAGTTGCATTAACTTGCTGTTTCATCAATATAGATAGAAAATGTATTATACTTTTTTGGGAAAAAAGGCATATCTTGTTGTATACTTGTATGTTTTTCTTATAAACTGATTTCCTTAGAATATACACATAATTGGAAACTTTCTTGAGTTGTGTCACTTTTTTTTTTTACGTTCCATGTTTGTGATGAAAAATTAATACTGAACTTCTTGAATTATCACATTTTTGTTTAGGTTTTTAAAATTTTATAATTTATAAGACTTGTGAGTTTTTAAAGTTCTATGTATAATTGAACTGTCACTTTTCTGACACCAAAAGATGTAAAATTATTTACTGGTATTATAACAACACAAAATGCTATTATGTACACATAGTCTAAATCCACCTCGTGTCAGGTACATTTGGGGAAAATCAATCAGCGCCATGCTCCAAGTAATTTTCAAGAGGCTCTTGTTGTCTATACTTTGTATGAGGTCATTGGTAACTTCACCCCTTGTAAGGTGTAAACTTGGATTTAAATGAAAATCATCCAAGACTATATGACACCTGGGGCCGTATATTGCAGTAGTACTTTAACGTTTGAGGATAATATCAATCGCTGATTTAAAGGCAGGAGTAGAGTCTAACCTTTTCGTTGGTAATGAACCAAAGTTTTTATTTAAAAGGACTGAGCTTTTTTTTATTATCCGATGTTGACAGTGCTGTTGGCAGAGTATGGATTAGAATTCATTAATGTATCATATGCAAGTTATAGGTCATCTGATGTAAACTCAGTAAATCCTGTTTTTGTTTTTGGAGTACGTGTTTTAGATAGATTGAGGGTCTTTTTGGAGTACATGTTGTGATAGATTGAGAGTCTTTTTGGAGTACATGTTGTGGATAGATTGAGGATCTATCTGAAGAGTACAAGGACCCCATTTTTTTCCACCCAAATTCAGGTACGTGATGAAAAAGGTAACTTAATTTACCAAAACCTATAAACTTGTAAACATGTAAAACTTTATGTAAATAACAAAACCTATAAACTTGTAAACATGTAAAAATTTTATGTAAATAACAAAACCTATAAACTTGTAAACATGTAAAACTTTATGTAAATAACAAATCTCATGAATACATTGGTACTAGAATAAAAATCTTCCATAATACCTAGATTTGTGGGCCATTCATTTCCATGAAAAATAGAAATGAAATCTATAAAACTAATAACATATTTCAAAATTCTTTGATGATATTGAATTATAATGAGCACTACATTTAATGCCTTTGTATCAGTTTTAATTCCTTTTTTATTATTTTCAATAAACAGTCTATTTGGTTGATAGTTAATTCCATGTTATGAAATAAGTCATTTAAATGTGACTGATTTGCCAAAGGATTATTACAGTAATGTAATTGTATGTAATCACAGTTCTTCCCATTTCAATGCGTGGTTTAATGTGGGTATTTGTGAGATTAAAATTCCTAAATTTCGAACAATATGTGGACACAAATAGGGATGTTTTCACAAAAGGTAGCAAAGAAAAAGGCCATGACTGTGTTGCTATGGTAAACAAAATGAAATACACTCAACATTAGCAGAAATGTTTATGTCTGTTCATTCTGTGATTATAACTATAACCTGCTCTGAAAATTGCATGTTCAATCTTTTTCAGTTTGCAAATGAGTAAGCAGCATGTTTTCATTAAAAATAATTTGGAATGTCACATACTTGATTAAATTTTCAAATCAGAAATGAACAATACCAGTAAGAGGCCTTGATTTGTAGGAAATAGAACCCATCTAACCCTTTAAAATCTTGCATGCCTTGGGTGGTACTCTGACAATACATGTTTTTCAAAAAACAGATCCTTTCTCTACCAAGTGGACCTTCCTGTCGTCAGTGGGGCTTTAACTGTTGTCTCTGTGATAATGAGATTCACTATGTTTGGGACACATGAACATACCCAATGTTGACTCTACCAATTAGCTGGTCAATATTTTCTCTACAGTACCCATTCCTGTCAGATTGACTTGTTCCTGCGATAGGAAAGTTGGGAAGCATTGTTTGTTTATTGATTAGGGAGCTGGTGTAGAATTTCAAATCTCGGCAATTGGCACCCCAATACTGATCTTTGGTCAAACATTACTCAGTATTCATGTATGTGGTATATTATTGTTTTAATATCAATGAACCACCATGACTTGCTTAAATGATGCAAGCTAAAAATTCTGTCTGTTTTGTTTGTTAAAATGTAATTTAAATTCTTGTTGCATGTGATATATTTACCAAATCTAACAAAATGTCCTTTAGTCATTTAACTTATCAACAAACTGAAAAATGACTTTCATTGATTGATCTTAAACATACCAGTAATTACTACCAATATACAAGAAGTCTGCACAAATCTACTGGGAAGCACATTACCAAATGTTTAAAAATACAAGTTCTATTGGAATGACGGCAGACCAGCGGTGTTCTGCATGAACGTTTTCTAATTTCATAAGAGAAGTGAACTTGTTTTCTGTAAAATCTGGAGTAATGCACAATTGATTTGCAATAAATGATCTAGATTTTTGCATCACTTACAAACAATGGTTCATTGATTTTGTATTTAAATACCAAGATTTGCAAATGAGATAACTGTGTTTTCTGGTAGAAACTATTACATTAAAAGGATGTAGTTTGTAGGTTATCTGCACATACATGTAGAGAGCAAAGGGTTCTTTATTCCATTCTTTTGGTGTCTTTACACGATTTTGTGCAGTATATACTACTGTAAGTGCATGGACAGTCTTGCAAAATGTACCCCAGTCTCAAAGCCGCCTAGAAATTTTTGATAAAATCTGCATGATTGTAAATTTAATTTGGTACCTGATCAAGGTAACTGATTAAGATTTGATTACTCAAGGTTGTGATCTCGACACACGCTTTGAAGATTTGTCATTTAATAGAATGAGATCTGTAAAAGTAGTATCAGGGAGGGACTGTCTGTCATCATACATTAGCCCCTGCTGTGTTTTTATGCCCCTGCCACAAAGTGGTCAGGGCATATAGTTTTACCCTTATCTGTCCTTCCACAACACCCAGTTTTCCAGACTTTTTTCTAAATGTCTTAAGATATTGAATTGATTTTTTGTATGCAGGTGTATATTGATGAGTTACAGATCGAGTTTGAGATTTGTTCCGGTTCATTGATTTTTGATGGAGTTGTGACCTTTTAACTTAGAAAAATTACTGTTGCGACCAGTTTTCTGGACTTTTTTCCTGATTAACGTTTTGAGATATTGAACTGATTTTTTGTATACAGATGTATATTAATAAGTTACAGATCAAATTTGAGGTTTGTTCCGATTCGGTGATTTTTAATGAAGTTGTGCCCCTTTAACATAGAAAAATTAATGTATTTATTTTATGGCTGTTAAAACATATAAAGGATTGTAGTTCAGTTCTTCATTGTACTAAATGTGTGTAACATACATGGCAATCTGAATACCCCATTCAATGCTACATGTATACTTTGATGGATTTCTTACATTTGACTTTACTGCAGGCGGGGGCATTCGTGTCATGCCGACACATTTAGTTTTTTAAGTGATCATGTAGATTTAAAGATAAGTCTAGTTATTTTGCACAACTATTATGTAGTTTCTTTCGAAACAAATATTTGGCTCACCAGAGGTATACACGACAAATGATTTATTTTTTCATCATAGTTACATACAGTATGATAAGAGCTTAATGAATTTCCAATTTTGTTCCATGATTCTCTCTGTCTGTAATGCAGATTTTCATCATTATACGTTTGTTGTTAGATATTATTATGTTATATGGCACTGTCCATGCATCCGTCTGTGTGTCTGTCCAAGGTCATGTTTTCCAGACTTTTTTCCATAACAGATACATGTACAGTGTTGAAATTTGGTCACAATTTCTTCCTCAAGAAGTGTAAGAGTGAGTTTGCATTTCAGCTGAATTGGTGCACCATGACCTACATTAGGGCTAAAAGTAGGTCAAACAGTTTTCCGGACTTTTTTCATTACAGATACAGATATTTCCCCGAAATTTAGTCACAAGCCTCCTTTTGGAGGAATACAAGATCAGTTTGCATTTCAGCTGGATTAGTGCACTGTGACCTACTTTAAGGCTAAAAATAGGTCAAACAGTTCATGCACTTTTTCTCATTATGGATAAAGATATTGCACTGAAATTTTGTCATCACTGTCCAATGGGCATGTGATATACTGTTTGCAGTATTCATATTTATGATATTCTTACACCTATGTCAAATACGGCTTAGTTAAGTAAGATGAAAATGTTAAGTTGTGGGTTTGTGTTCGAGTAAGCCTCTAACTGTAGGTCAACAATTCTTTACACCTTTGCTACAGAAGATTGAGTCCCTGAATGTAGGCTGTTTATATACTGGTACATGTATTACGATCTGTTGAGCATGCATTAATTTCAAAATAATTAGATATGATTACCCCATTGAATGAATGGTAATAGTTCATTCTTTCAGTTTGTCTCCTCAATCAAACATATATATATATATATATATCTACATTTTACAGTGTCTTTGTGATACTGCTATGAAAAAGGTGTTGCAGGATCACACACTTCTAACTTGTGAGATAATGGGAGTGATAAAACAGCCTTGTACAGAATTGTTTTCTAGAGCTTAACAATACCTACTAGAGCTTAACTAGTACAAAACAATACCTACTAGTCAGCTTAACTAGTACAAAACGATACCTACTAGAGCTTAACTAGTACAAAACAATACCTACTAGAGCTTAACTAGTACAAAACAATACCTACTAGTCAGTTTACCTAGTACAAAACAATACCTACTAGAGCTTACCTAGTACAAAACAATACCTACTAGTCAGCTTAACTAGTACAAAACAATACCTACTAGTCAGCTTACCTAGTACAAAACAATACCTACTAGAACTTAACTAGTACAAAACAATACCTACTAGAGCTTAACTAGTACAAAACAATACCTACTAGTTAGCTTAACTAGTACAAAACAATACCTACTAGTTAGCTTACCTAGTACAAAACAATACCTACTAGAGCTTAACTAGTACAAAACAATACCTACTAGTTAGCTTACCTAGTACAAAACAATACCTACTAGAGCTTAACTAGTACAAAACAATACCTACTAGAGCTTAACTAGTACAAAACAATACCTACTAGAGCTTAACTAGTACAAAACAATACCTACTAGTCAGCTTAACTAGTACAAAACAATATCTACTAGAGCTTAACTAGTACAAAACAATACCTACTAGTCAGCTTAACTAGTACAAAACAATACCTACTAGTCAGCTTAACTAGTACAAAACAATACCTACTAGAGCTTAACTAGTACAAAACAATACCTACTAGTTAGCTTACCTAGTACAAAACAATACCTACTAGAGCTTAACTAGTACAAAACAATACCTACTAGTTAGCTTACCTAGTACAAAACAATACCTACTAGAGCTTAACTAGTACAAAACAATACCTACTAGAGCTTAACTAGTACAAAACAATACTTACTAGAGCTTAACTAGTACAAAACAATACCTACTAGAGTTTAACTAGTACAAAACAATACCTACTAGTCAGCTACCTAGAACAAAACAATACCTACTAGAGCTTAACTAGTACAAAACAATACCTACTAGTCAGCTTACCTAGTACAAAACAATACCTACTAGAGCTTAACTAGTACAAAACAATACCTACTAGTTAGCTTACCTAGTACAAAACAATACCTACTAGTCAGCTTATCTAGTACAAAACAATACCTACTAGTCAGCTTACCTAGTACAAAACAATACCTACTAGAGCTTAACTAGTACAAAACAATACCTACTAGAGCTTAACTAGTACAAAACAATACCTACTAGTCAGCTTACCTAGTACAAAACAATACCTACTAGAGCTTAACTAGTACAAAACAATACCTACTAGTCAGCTTAACTAGTACAAAATAATACCTACTAGTCAGCTTACCTAGTACAAAACAATACCTACTAGAGCTTACCTAGTACAAAACAATACCTACTAGAGCTTAACTAGTACAAAACAATACCTACTAGAGCTTAACTAGTACAAAACAATATCTACTAGTCAGTTTACCTAGTACAAAACAATACCTACTAGAGCTTAACTAGTACAAAACAATACCTACTAGAGCTTAACTAGTACAAAACAATACCTACTAGTCAGCTTACCTAGTACAAAACAATACCTACTAGAGCTTAACTAGTACAAAACAATACCTACTAGAGCTTAACTAGTACAAAACAATACCTACTAGTCAGCTTACCTAGTACAAAACAATACCTACTAGTCAGCTTACCTAGTACAAAACAATACCTACTAGTCAGCTTATCTAGTACAAAACAATACCTACTAGAGCTTAACTAGTACAAAACAATACCTACTAGTCAGCTACCTAGAACAAAACAATACCTACTAGAGCTTAACTAGTACAAAACAATACCTACTAGAGCTTACCTAGTACAAAACAATACCTACTAGAGCTTACCTAGAACAAAACAATACCTGGTCGGCCATTTTTGTATAGAGCTAGACTGCGAGACCTAGTTGAAAGTTATATGAGACACAATTTTTTATACCCCCACTAATGAAGTTTAAGGAAGGGTATAATGGAATCACCTTGTCCTTTGTTTCATAGACATAACTTGTCCATAGTATATCTTTAACACTGATGAACAGATTTGATTAAAACATTGTGTACATCTTAAATGAATAATAAAATTGTGCACCTGCTATTTTGATTGAGAATTTTAGATCACCTGAGTCACAGTTGTAAAACTTTTAAATAACATCTTCTTTATTGTGCTATTGATACTAAATTGAAACAACATAATTTAGAAGGAGCAGGTAGCTCTAATTACCAAAATTGTAAATTTCATGATCCCAGGGGTAGGAGTTTTGGTACCAGGATGGGACCAAAATTGTCATATATAAGTGATTAAATGTGTGTGTTAACAATTGAACATTTTTAATTTCTTCTCCATTGGTATAAAGCATCTCTGGGACAAGGGGACATAAATTGTAAATATCAGGACTCCTGCACTCTGGGCAGAGCAAAAACTGCCAAAAATTGACCAACATTTAAAAATCTTTTTCTCTATAACTGCATATCTGTAAGAAAAACTAAATGCATAGTCATGTAGAGTTGGAAGGCCTCTACCAAATTGTAAATTTTATGATCCCCGGGGTAGAGGTTCCAACTCCAGGGCAGGGCCAAATTTGGAATTTAAAATTTTTAAATTTCATGATGCCAGAGGTAGAGGTTGTGGTTCCAGGGTGGGACCAAATCATTGTGATTATTGTCTATCATTTGAAAGATTTTTTTTAATTTTGCTGATATTGTATTAAAAAAACAACTAAAGGCATATTTAGGAAAGCAGAAAGGGATGTACCAAAATGGGCTCTGACTCTTGGGTGGGTCCAAAATAGTCATGTAGTGTAATATGATATATGTTATATCATGTAAAGTCTTTCATCAGTATGGGCTCTTTTGGAGCATTTGTGTTTTAAAAATACATCCAACATATGCAGAACAGGAAATTTATCATAGATTTTATAGCACTTGGGGCTAATGATACTTTTAACTAAAACTTAGGCCTGTGGACCTCTTGTTTGACATTCAAGCTAGGAAATAATGGATATTTTCCCCATTTTTAGGGGGGGATATGTTGTCATTGTCCCGTATATCTTAAAAACCCTTCATAAATTCACTTTTCCCCACTCTCCTGTGGGGGTATTAGTCCTGTTAGGACAATTCTAGTTGTTTATTACATGACATAGATACTGTAAACAGACTTTTTTCCACGGGTTCATGAGTCCGCGGAATCACAATTTCTGTTTATTCTGCGGGTAGAAAATTGGGCGGATTTCTTAGATTGCTACTTAATGTCTTTCATTTACTTTAGGTACGCTGGGATAAATTTCCGCGGAAAATTTGTGACCGCGTACATAGCCTAAATTAATACCGCGCGGAAAAAAGTACTTCTACAGTTATTCAAAACATTGAAACCTGGCACTAGATCATGTAGAATTTGCCAAATGATAACGAAGCAGTCATCTTTAGATTGGGTTCTAAGTTACTATAATTCAATAATTGTTACACCAGTATAGAAGCCAACACCTTTCTTTACAGTTATAGACCTAATTTAAACTAATAATCAATCGTATTAATCATATTGCAAGATAGTCAAAAATGAGTAGAGACACAGGTTTTCATTGAGTTACCAAAAATAATAACCAATCATATTATTTTTGAAATTCCCAATTTATTTTTGGCATGATGTTGGTTGAATTCAAATGTACATTATATTTGCCTCAAAAGCATGTGCAGGTGAACATAACATTCTATTTTTCCTAGGTTATTGGATCTTGTCCAATCGAAAAGCATGGAATTATTTGATCATATAGTAATGTCATATATGGTAATGTTTTTTTGTGAAGATTGGAAACGTTAAAGAAGCAGTCATCTGGCCCACAAAATATATGATTTCAGCAGGAGTCCCAAAATCTGGCATTCAAATAAAGAATGTTTAAGCAAACCCAAAATACATTTAATTTGATAAAAAGATTGCTCTGGGTAATACAAAAGGAGTGTGAAGTTGGCATAAAATTGCAAAAATGCCAAATCAATGAAAAAATTCATAATTTCAAGGGGATTTCCTTTCAGAAAACATACAGCCCATGCATTGAGCAAATTCATATTCAAATACATTTTTCATCTTCTAATGACACACAATAAATATATTAATTTCATTTTGCTCGACAGATGGGCTTACCTTCCTAAGCAATAATGTGGATGAAATTTAACAGGTATCAAGCAGTTTTTGAAAAATGGCGCGAAAAAGTCTTATTTATGACGTAATAATACTATCAAATACCATGGTAAGCATCAACTTTGATTTAAGTTGAGATAGTATACTTGGCATAATATAGCTATATTATATCTAACTTAATTAAAACACAGATTAAGCTTTATTCAAGACACATTTAAAACAGAGACATTTTTTGGGCCTATTTAGGTACACAGTCGTACTAAATTTGTTCTTTGTTTTACTTTCAACACCTTTTATCTTCATGTTTAGTTGGTTATTAAACCTTTTAATCAGAAATCAATAATAGTTTTACAGGGAATAGATGAAATGAGGTCAGCAAATCCAAACTAGTTATGATGGACAACATTGAAAAAAATCTTACTGAAGAGACTGTGGATATGGTTTCTGGTGAAGGGGAAATAACTCTCACTAATGCGACAGAAGAGGTTCATAACAAAGTTAAAAGAAAGGCTGTGGTAGTAGACGATGAGGAAAAGGCTGAAACTCATGATAGAACAATACAATCAGCAAAGAATGCTCCAACAGATCGTCAAGGTGTGATAGATGAAGCAAAACTGTCTATAAGACATGGAGAAAAACTTTCCAGTGTCACAAATGATGACACTATGACTGAGGAAGAGAAACTTCAGACAAAGTCTTCTCCACTGAGATTTGTTCCTAATGACATGCATGTAGTCACTATTCCAATACAGAAAATGGAGGAAGGTGATGACCTTGGTATCTATGATGACCCGGGGGAATCGGGAGAGGACTTGGATGACATTGATCAACCAGATAAATCTGATGATGCCCTTCCTGAAACAACTAGCGAAAAACCTAAAATGCCACCACCTATCCTGCGAAATTCTGCTATTCCAAATCCACTTGATGCTGTGAGACATGAAAATACACGATACTCAGAAAATTCTGTGAATTTTAGAGAAGGTCTTCTATCTTATGATGACAATGCAAACCGAGTGACTTGGTCAGCTGTTAACAATCGGTATGATGAAGCCCGACATCTGTCAGGGATTCGTGGGAAGGCCAATACCCCAGCAAGTTATTACACAGATGTATCATCAGAATCAAGGTAAGACTGTAAAAATCTATCGAAATCTATTCAATGAATACAGGTACATTGAAATAGAATGTCATGTGCTCATTCTATCAAAGTGTTGATTGATAATTTGCACAGAACTTATTGCATATTTGCGTGGTCCATGTATGTTGTATGTCTATATTTCTTCAGTAATGGACATGTGTAAGATTGATCAGGCCATTTCTGCTTTTTCACCCTTGCAACTTTGTTTCATTGTCTTACAGTTTCACTTCTTCGCCCTGAGAGTGAAGTTGCAAGTGGCATTATGAGAGCCCCATACATTTAAAGTGCATGTGTTTGATATTACATATGTAGCATGGAACTGTGATATGCTGACATGACATGAATGTGATGAGGCTCCACAAAACTTTGATCAAAGAATTATGTCTCCCCTTTTTCAGGGGAAGACATATTGTTTTTGTACTTTCTGTCCATCCGTCCATCTGTCTGTCACAAAATCTTGTGAATGCTTCTCCTCCTATATGGCTTATCGGATAGACTTGAAACTTAGTACAATGTTTAATTGCTATTTGTATATGTGCATATTGTTGGGATAGGAGGATCCAATTATTTTCCTAAAAGTTATAGTTGATCTAAGAGGGGTGGATGATGTAAAACAGTTTGTGAACACTTCTCTTATGTGGCTTATTGGATAGATTTGAAACTTTGTACAATGCCTCATTGTCATTTGTAGATGTGCATATTGTCGGAACAGGAGGATCCAATTATATTCCTTAAAGTTATAGTCAATCCAAGAGGGGTGGAGGATGTTAGAATAGCTTGTGAATGCTTCTCCTCCTACATGACTTATCAGATAGACTTGAAATTTTGTACAATACTTCAGTGCCATTTGCAGATGTGCATATTGTAGGGACAGGATGATCCAATTGTTATCCTTAAAGTTATAGTGGATCTGATGGGTGGAGGGTGTAAAATTGCTTGTGAACACTTCTCCTATGTGGCATATCGTAGTTCATAGTGTCCATGTTCCTGCTCATGTTTTCTCCTCCATACCATGTAGTACATTAAGGGGAGGAGGTTTCATTTGGAGCACTTCCAATCTAGGGAGCTGGGGAGACATTTGTTTTTCATAAAAACAATCTCTAGGTTAAATTTGAAGTCAAGTCCATGAATCAGTCATCCTCTGTTTAATTGAAGATTGGAAACATACTGTTTTTAAGTCTATCTGTTTTGTAAGTCTGTACAATTCACAAATTTACCAATTCATAATGTAGGAATAGTGAAAGGATATATATATATAGAGCTATCTACTGAACACACCTTTTTCTCATGAGTTTTGAATTGTAAAATAAGAGTTATACCCCTTTTGACTCTTTGAATAGGAAATTACGGCTGTATGGATTGGCACAACACAATCTTAATTAAATCACAGCTGACTTCAGATAGGCTGATGTTTGCTGATAGCAATCAGAGTCAAAAGAATATCTTCCAAATTAATATATTTGTGAACAAAAACAAAACATTCACACTTGAATGATGCCAACTAATACAGCATTGATACTGCTTCTCCTAAAGTTACCGTAGACGTTATGTTAAATTGAGGAAGTCAGTCCTGAAGCAACTGATAGATTTAGACTTTATGAAGATAGATTTTAATGGAAAAGATTTGTTGGACTTACGTTTGATTTAGCAGAAAAGAGTATGGAAATTAACACAGGAAATTAACTTTTTCTATGCTTTTAAGTGAAAGTGGGGGTTTTTTTCTTGTAAAGGGAAGAAATTGATGTATAGTGCAGTAATCACCACACAGATCAGTGAAATTCACATGAAATCAACATTAATTCGACTGTTTTAAAGGGACCATATGTTTCATTCAGTATTTGGTTGCATTGAAGATGGATTTAAGAAGGATAAAACATTGATAAAAATCATTCATTTTCTCTTTTTGTTGATTTTCACTGGCTCCATTGATGGTTTATGCAGACAGTTTGAAAGTAATGTACACCCCTGTATGATTGTTGGGAATTTTCAAAATTAGTCTGTTAATGAAATTGGCAGACCTGTGAAATTTTTAGGGCATTTAAGGTAGTTAAATCATTTGTCTTCATGTGTTTTGAGATATGACAAATTATGATTACACAAAGACATGCAGAATTAGCCGCTGGTTTATGTCAGTGTTGTTAAACTTTGTGTCAATCTGGTTTCCCAAATATGCAATCCTCTGAAAAGTTTCTCAAATCAACATGGTGTTGGAATTTTAGTGATAAATGGTCATTTTGCTGATATGATTTCATTTTATGAACACTATGTATGTAAATAGGACAGAGCAGTGATATGTGAAAGTGACTAGCCAACTTATATATATATCAGAGAGGAAACTGATTAAATTTGAAAGTAAAAAAGATTTAAATTAGTTTGAAAAATGGCAGACAAATTGGATTACCGCAGAGATTTAATTCGGAATATGGTCAAAAGTGCTCCAGCCAGGTAAGACAATTCGCGTTAAAGCTGGTGGGTTGTTTTTTGCAATTAATTCAGATTATAGAAGATGATGCATTTTGTACATATTACTTGACTTAAGTTTTTAAAAAATGGAATTGTGCTTTGTGTAAAATGGACCTTTACAAACTGAAATAGAATCAGATAGGCCATGCATTTCCATACAAATGCTTTGGCTTTTTATTCCACAAACCAGTGTGTTTTGTCAATAAGGACCAAGAACATGCTCCAGATTCCCTTATTTTGCTGTACTCAGATGTTTTAAATTCTTTAAATCATTTTTGCTAGAACAATTAAGAGACATGCACTAAAATTCATTGTATATATATATATCATATGACACAATGATGGCCAAATGTCATGAAAATCATGACAAATTAATCAAAATTTGTTGTACCATGATGTTAAAGACGGGATTATTAACAGTATAATAGATCTTGATGTCATTTTACATAACATTTTAAGACCATGAGACTTAAAATTCATTTCCAGGTTCCATATATATATTGAACGGCTTTAGACTTTTAATATCAGCAGGGAATATTTCAGGGTTTTGACACAAAGTAATATGAAATTTCTTATCTGCTTTCACTAACTTTCTGTTTGACTTTATCCACTAACTTTTATTATGAACTTGGTGGGTTTTAAAAAGAAGATAACAATTATCATTCTTTATTTTGTTTTTGGACAGTTTTTTATGAAACCTTTGAATTGGTTTCTTTTCTTCCATGCTATTGTTGGTTTAACTTAATTGGTTGCTCTGTTTGGCAAATGGAACAAACTTTTGTTGGAAGTTGATTTGATGGTACCTCGGAAAGGTACAACTCCAGATCTGGGACACATGAAAATATATTCAGTGCGTTAAAACACTCGAGAAGAATAACTGGAAATCTGATTATATCCCAGGTATAAGTTCTTTTCTGTTTTACCCAATGGCTTCAAGTGTTTATAAGATGAGGGTTCGGTTTGAAACATCCTTGGCACGATCCAAAGACTATGTTCCTATTAGAAATCGGTCTTACATGAAAGTGGAATCTGAAAAGGATTATGAAACATACAGAGAGAGTAATGCAGAATTCCCATCAAGACCTGCAAGTTATGTGTCATTTTCTACCAATATTTCGATGCCAGTCAGTTACAGAAATAGCTTGACATCACATGCCACCAGCCATGCCAACAGCAGACCAGGGAGTTATCAGTTCCTTAACAATTTGCCAGCACGACTAAATAGTGATAGTCATTCAGACTTTCCTTCTGTTTCCCGTCCATCCAGCTATGTACACCCTGGAAATAATCCGCCAAGGTTCGATCCGGAGCCAACAAGAGTCAACTTTACCAAACACGCAATTTCTAAGCTTCCATCTATTTCTTCCATCGGTACAAGTTCATCACAGTAAGTGTTAATTAAGCCTTGTTATAGAATAGGCATTCTCTCCTGCTGTGATTTAACTTTCAGATGTCAATGTATTCATGTTTTCTAAAGAGATAACATGTGATTATGACATATGCAAACAGAAATTCAATTTAGGAATTAATAACCCCTTAAAAATAGGATAGAGGAAGATTTATAGTGCTGTTAAATGCCATCTATGTCCAATCATCTTCTAGTTTTAGATTCTGTGATTAAAGCACCGTGCAGGCAATCACAAAATAGAATTTAATAAACCAATGTAGATTATAATCTTGCCTTACTTACTCCTAGAGGATAACTGCATGTCCTTAATTCTGAATAGCACCTGAAAGTTAATTACTTATCCTACAGTGTGTTTGATATTTTTGGAAATGTCTGGATTACATAATTTTATATTCTGATGGTGGTTGCAGCAGTTTTCCAGTTATTTTTGTGTTTGTACATATTCTAAGATCAGTGTAGGAGGATTTCTTTTTCTTCTTACGTTGGTCAGCGAGGAATGTGAAGTGAAAGAGAATTTTGAATTGAGCATTTGAAACAAAAAGGATACAATGTCGGTTGTGCATGTATCTGTGAAGCCGTCCTGCATGTTTTGCCGGAGCTTGGCAGTGGACAAGATTGAGGAATCAGAGGAACAAGGCTTTTATGAGGAGAACTCTGATGAAGAAGAGAAGGAACTGGGGTTTACAAAAGAGGCACAAGAAAATGAGGACCAACCATGGGACAGCAATGAAAAGTATGGTTGTTGCTCTAAATCTAGTGTACGGGAACATTACTCCTTTCAGTTTGGTCAGAATATTGACTTTAAGTGGATTTTTTGCATCTATAAATAATATCTGTTTGAAGTACCGGCCATTTTAGCAATGTTTTAAGAGATAGATGAATAGAAATTTCCATCAAAACACATGCGTAGACCTAGTCTAGTCCATACTTTTCGTATATAGATCTTTTTGTTTAGTAATAGGTCATCTTTTTTTTCTTTTCTCTTTTTTTTGCAATATCATTGAATGTAGAACTGAAAGTAATTTTATTGTGTGCTTTAAATGGCCTTTTGTGGAGAAAATGCAAATGCCTCCTCTGGGAATAGACTAAGTTTAAACATACAAAAGATTAAGTTCATTTTAAATACAGGATCTCATTTTAGAATAAAGAGAGCATTATTGTATGGAGGGGCCTTTCAGTCCGCTTTTTAATGTGTATTTGATCATAAAGTTCATTTTGCACGTTGACTCTTAATTTTGAGTAAAATATAGAAGACAAATTGTGATCATTTACCATATTCAAAATAAAATTGAAAGAAAAATTGTGTGCAAGTATATGCGTGTACAAATTGATACAGTCCATTTAAGAAATTAATCTTATAATTCTTTTCTTGATGGCGGTATCATAGGAAGAATTGGGCGTAAAACTTTTTCATCAATGCGCATAGTTCATCCATTAGGTCTTCAGATCTTTGTATTGGCAATATCAAAATATCAGAGCGGATCAAAGATAAAATCAGATTGAATATGTGACATAATGTTTTAGCATATTTCATAAGATCAACTGCAGAGATGACTGTAGCTAGGTTTATCATTTAGAATTGTTTCGGTATAATAAAACAGTTATAGAATAAGTATTTTAGGAAACAGCCATTGTAAGGTCCCTCTCGACAAAAAAAGCTATTTTCCTTGGTGGCTTTGCTGCTTCAGGAAATAGCTTTCTTGTCTCGGGGTACCATAAATTCGCCTTGTACCCATTCTATAACTGTATATGATGAAATTAAATTTTACAGTAAATATTTGAAAATGTAGAGTTGTTCGTACCCTCATGTCTTTTCAAAAATGAAATTTATTTTTTATATTTACATTTTACTTTCATTTCTGTTGGAATTCCCAGCCATTAAAATAGATGAACTATATATTTATCAAGATGTTCACAACTTCAGCACATTCAAGAGGAAATGGGCTATCATTACAATTTGTAAAGATATCAAAGGCAAAAACATTGGAGATGTAAATTGATATATCAAATTGACACAACATCAAATGACATCCTGATAATATTGGGCCAGGAGTAATGTGGGCTACCTCACCATATGATATGCATCATGATATGAACATGCAATATGATGTGTATCATAATACATTTTTCATGACTTTTAATGACTTAGAATTTCTTGGTTTTCTTTTGTTTATTTTGTAGTGGAAGTACATCTACTATCATATGAATACATACAACTGTATTAACATGTTCATTGGCTGTATAACAAGTAAACCATGCCACACTCTGAATCATTCCAGATGAATTATAGACATATTTTTACAGCTGTATCATGATATAATATGGATATCATACAGACTTTACAACTGTATCATGATATGGTACTGATGATATAATATGGATATCATGCAGACTTTGCAACTGTGTATCATGCTATGGTACTGATGATATAATATGCGTATCATGCAGACTTTACAACTGTATCATGATATCTTACTGATGACATAACATGGATATCATACAGACTTTACAACTGTATCATGCTGTGGTACTGATGATATAATATGCGTATCATGCAGACTTTACAACTGTGTATCATGCTATTGTACTGATGACATAACATGGATATCATGCAGACTTTACAACTGTGTATCATGCTATGGTACTGATGATATAATATGCGTATCATGCAGACTTTACAACTGTATCATGATATTGTACTGATGACATAACATGGATATCATGCAGACTTTACAACTGTGTATCATGCTATGGTACTGATGATATAATATGCGTATCATACAGACTTTACAATTGTGTATCATGCTATTGTACTGATGATATAATATGTGTATCATACAGACTTTACAACTGTGTATCATGCTATGGTACTGATGATATAATATGCGTATCATACAGACTTTACAACTGTGTATCATGCTATGGTACTGATGATATAATATGTGTATCATACAGACTTTACAACTGTATCATGATATCGTACTGATGACATAATATGGATATCATGCAGACTTTACAACTGTATCATGCTGTGGTACTGATGACATAATATGGATATCATGCAGACTTTACAACTGTGTATCATGCTATGGTACTGATGATATAATATGCGTATCATACAGACTTTACAACTGTGTATCATGCTATTGTACTGATGATATAATATGCGTATCATGCAGACTTTACAACTGTGTATCATGCTATGGTACTGATGATATAATATGCGTATCATGCAGACTTGTGATCAATATGATTGATGTATTGCTGTATTGTTATACCTGATGATGTGACTGGGGTACTTCGGGGGACTGATAATGTTTACAGGGTGCTCTGGGTGAATCAACATGCATAATCATAAATGAATATTGTGATGGATTTACTATTGCTAGAGACATTGAAATTTCATACATCTGTAGTACAGATTGCAATACCTCAATAATTTCCAAACAACCCTCATACATATGATTTTTAATGTCTATGAATGTTTTGTGAGACCAAACACTGTAGTTTTGCCATTACTGGAGGTATTTGTGTTTTTCAAACAGATTTCTTTATACCAGAATATCACCTTTTGAATAGCATTTTCAAAATTGGTCAGTTTTGAATCGAAGTCCTACTTTTTCATAAGGCTTTACTGGTACCAAACTATATTCAATATAATGATTTTTATATTATTTTATTACTAAACACATTTTGGTGTCTTATAGTTGATGAATATATAATTGTTTAATGATCAAATATTGATCATTTCACTTTGTGTATTTAAGTCTTCCTGTGTACACAATTCCTCTGGTTCAGAAAACAAATTGATCACAGGTTTTGTAGAAGACCAGAAAATTTTAGGAGGAAGGATATTTACTTGTTAAAGAAATCCATAGATGTCGTTTAGAAAAAAGTGTACTTGGTTGTGGTCTTGTGAACAATGTGTTTGTGTCTGAGAATGTTAACCATGTGGTTATAAAAACTTCAGGGTGCTAGATTGTTCCTTCCAGTACCCATGGTTTATTGTACAAGTCAAAAAGACAGCGAGGTAGGGAATTTAGTGCTGGTTTTGCTCAACATGTCAGGTAATACATGTATCAGGTTTTTTTCTTCTTCTTTGGGTAAAGGTAGATAATCAGGTGAAGACGAGAGGATTTGACAGTGCGTACATGCTTGTATAATATATTTTTTATCCACCATAGGTTAAGGCCACCTCCCTATAACTGACTACATGTATTTCATTATATGACTATATCAGATTTAGATACTAGCAGATCATTATATTTAAGAGTGCATTCTTCTTTTGGGATAAACACCATTTGCACACGCTGCAGAGGACTAAAGTATATCATTTCTTTCAGAGTTAACTATGAAAATGTGACTAAATGTTTAAGAATTGGTCATTCTTAACCTTAAACAAGAAATCTTTTGTTCTAGGATTTTGATGTATAAGGTAGGTAAAAATTGCATGGGCATTAAAGGATTTTACACTTGTAATCACTAGCTTTTACCACGGATCAACTTGTATAAGGTTGCAGTGCTCATTGTAGGAAATCAACTGGCAATGCACCACGTTTGTACTATTCACAGTAATAATTAGTCCGGGGATCATGAAATGGACTGCTTTTATGTTATGTGTAGGTTCGGATAAGAATACACAATAGAAAAAAGATAATCAGCTTTTTGATATGTAGGAAAAGAAGGATAGTTGAGTTAAAATTATTTCAATTTAAATGCCATGACAGCAACTTTCCTTAATCTTCAAGACTAAAGTTAAGTTAAATATAGTGCTGTGGTGCACACCAAATTGCCAATTGCATGGAGATGATATTGGAAACGTGAAATAGTTCCTTATCAGTTTCTTAGTTTCATTGTGGTCAAGTCGCACGTGGGTTTATTTGTACATTGTATTGAGCACGATTGAATATTTCAAGGAAGGTGTCATTGAATTATTTGCTTGATTCAAAACTATGTTCATGGAATTAAAATTGTAGGAATAATGGACATTTCCTAGATAGGAACCAGTAATACCAATATTGTTGATATCCAAAGACTTGCACTGACTTTATAGTTATGTATAATTTGGAGATTTGTAAAATCAGCAATAGCGACATTACGTTCTAATAATCAATTTGGAGAATTTAATCTAGCCAGTTGTAAAAGAACTGTGTAAAACTCCCAGCCTCGTGTAAATATGGATCACGAGAGGGACTATGCTTTGGCCATAAAGATGTTTTCTACGAACACGATGAGTGCTTATGATCGAGGAGTGAAGCCTGTCTTTGATACCCCACCCAGTACCATATATGACATCAACAGTGTTCTGTAAGTTCATGTGTTGAATATGATTTGAATAAGATGGAACTTTAACAGCAGGTTCATGGCTGGTGCAGCTTCAGTTTGAAATATGAATTGTATAAGGATGTTCTTCAACTGTATTACATAAACTTCATGAGCATTTATTTTATGATTTTTACCTCATTTTAGCACACACAACACTCAAAGCTTAATTCTTGGCTAGTTCTATTTTTATGTCAACACATTTGAAAATTTCAAGATATCTCGTAGAAATTAGTATTACTTTCAAAGAAGAAAAATATGCTCTTGTTATAAGTTTAGATTTGATGTTTAAGTAGATGAATACATGTATATAACCTGTTTTGATCTTTAAAATGACCTATAGATCAAAGCCTTTTGTCAGGGTATATTTTTGAATTCTTAAAGCCACTAAAGGGCAGTTGCAAGACTACCAGATCCGTATCCATGATTTAAATGTTTTCTGTGTTGAACTTTAATCTATTTGTCACATGTCAGACATGTGAGGGCAGACAGGGTAAATGGAGGGGAAGAAAAGGAGAAAGAAGCAGGGGAATGGGTGGGAGAAGGGAAGAGGAGGCAATCATAAAAAATGGTAGAAAGAAAAGAAATGCATGGATAGGGGTTTTAGGTAAGGAAGGAGGAAGAAGTGGACTGTATTTATTTTTGTAAAAAGCTCAACAAACAAGAGCATATGCTTATTGGAAAACAAGTGCATGTGGACTTATATCAATTCCACTCTCATGTATTCAGTTTGAAATATTCCTAGTATCAAATTAATTTAACTGTGATTTTCTATATTGGAAAGATGTTTCACTTGAATGATAATGTCTCTGTAATAGTTCAGTATATTCTCAAGCAAGTTAATAAATATTAGTATAATACAGTCGAAATCAAAACTTTCATTCCATGTGATATCAACATTGCCCACACTTTCACTGATTGAATCATATTCTTTTGTTTAGAGTTGGATAAATTGTATTTCATTTACCTTTTTTTTTGTAATTAAAAATCGAAAAAAAAACCAACTACTTATCAGATGTTTGGAGGTCAGTGGTTGGAAAATTATAATATGCAGTACATATAAATATTCTCATTGGTCACTTTAACTTGAATCTGTCATTCATTTTAAGTGTCAGAAAAATGTTTCAGAGTGTTCAAAACAACTACAGGGACTTAAAATACACAGTGATAATGGCCATCTATGTTACCTGGTATCTGAGAAGCATGTACCTTTACCTGCATGGGAACATGTCCTACAGGAGTTTTACATTGTGCAATTAACCCCGGAAAATCTGAGTGCTTTTTAAATTTATTTTTGTCATGTTAAAATCCAGCTTAAGAAATTAATTGTTAATTGCATTATGAGTAATGGAGTAATAAAACACCAAATTGTTAATTGTGTTTATTTGCCTTCGATCCAGGTAACAGTGTGAGTGTGAATTTTCTCAGTGCATTTATGAATTCTCAAAGTCAATATTTTATTCCACCCAGCTATTTATACCTCCACGTCTACATGTCATAATTGCCAGGCAATTATATGCCATTAATGGTTAAATATTTCTAAGTACTGTTTGATCAGCTATCTTAACTGTGAAGTTAGCCAGTCTGGACACTGTGATTCTTCTACGTCATCCACCTAGATCTAATGAATGTTTCAATGGATTATAATAAAATTATTATATTATGCACTTTCACAAAAGTTTTACCTACTCTATTTTGTATATAAGCAGGTTTTGTACCTCATGTATTGACTTTGAGAAAATAGATGAACTTTTGTCTCATTGAATTTACATGTCATTTTCCGAGATGATCAAACATAAGATATGTTGTTATTTTCACTTTTATTTTATAATAGGAAAATATCAAATCAGAATATTCATAAAACAATAGAATTAAAGGTAATAACAAACACAGAATTAGTGACTTTCTACTTTATTTGAGGAGAATTCAAATTTTGTTTGGTAATATGCACTCATGGATTAAGAGATAAACTCAAATCCTTAACTGAAGCTGATATTTCAGTTTGATGCGGTATTTCAAACATGGAACAGTGTTGGGTATTCTGTTTGGCAATTAAGTTGTTCCACAAAATGAAAAATTAAACCCTAATCGTTTTGTTAATATTAATGGATGAATAAGTATAATTTCATTGATAAGCCCTTTAAAATGTCATCTAATGCAATATTTCTTATCTCTGACATGCTTTTAGAATGAAATTAACTATTCCTAGGTTATTGTTTGAGATGATTTCATGATTCAAAGGTAGACCCTGCTAGAATGAAGAAATAAAAAGTAGGTATTGTTATAAGCAGTCCTGTGTGTTTGCCTTTCTATATGAAATGTAAATATTGTACCAGATTGGTATTCCACTGACTTTTAATTCCTTTTCAAATGAGGTTTGGATTATCTGAATGTGTATTGGAGTTGAATACTCATTATGAGGTGATCTGGAAACATCCAAGTTTTCCATCAGTGTTTCATTGGGTAATACTGGAGGTTTAGTGCAGAATGTCGGATCTTATAATTGTTTACAAAGGATGCTGGTATAAGTCTCTGCATGAGAATCGATGGTCTAAAAGGTGCGTTTCAGTTTTACCACATTTCAAATTAATGTTTAAACATAATAGTTTTTTAAATACTCTGGGTTTTTTTTTTTGTATCACCCACAAAGTTTAAGGGTGGTATATTGGAAATTAGCATGTTCATTTGCCAGTCTGTCCATCCATCTGTGTGGCTGCCAGTCTGTCCATCCCTCTGTCCATTTGCCAGTCTGTCCATCCCTCTACCTAGCTGTCAGTCTGTCCATCCCTCTGTCTGTCTCTCATTCTGTCCATCCATCCATCTGTCCATCTGCCAGTCTGTCCATCCCTCTGCTTAACTGCCTGTCTGTCCATCCATCTGTCTGGCTGCCTGTCTGTCTGTCTGTGAGTCTGTCCATCCTTCTGTCCATTTGCCAGTCTGTCCATCCCTCTGTCCATCTGTCAGTCTGTCCATCCCTCTGCTTAGCTGCCTGTCTGTCTGTCTGTGAGTCTGTCCATCCTTCTGTCCATTTGCCAGTCTGTCCATCCCTCTGTCCATCTGTCAGTCTGTCCATCCCTCTGTCCATCTGCCAGTCTGTCCACCCCTCTGCTTAGCTGCCTGTCTGTCCATCCATCTGTCTGGCTGCCTGTCTGTCTGTCTGTGAGTCTGTCCATCCTTCTGTCCATTTGCCAGTCTGTCCATCCCTCTGTCCATCTGTCAGTCTGTCCATCCCTCTGCTTAGCTGCCTGTCTGTCTGTCTGTGAGTCTGTCCATCCTTCTGTCCATTTGCCAGTCTGTCCATCCCTCTGTCCATCTGTCAGTCTGTCCATCCCTCTGCTTAGCTGCCTGTCTGTCCATCCATCTGTCTGGCTGCCTGTCTGTCTGTCTGTGAGTCTGTCCATCCTTCTGTCCATTTGCCAGTCTGTCCATCCCTCTGTCCATCTGCCAGTCTGTCCATCCCTCTGCCTAGCTGCTTGTCTGTCCATCCCTCTCTCTGTCTGTCAGTCTGTACATCCCTCTGTCTAGTTGCCTGCCTGTCTGTCCATCTCTCTGTGGACATGATTTTATCCAGACACTTTCTAAGAGACTATTGTGCATGAATTTTTTTGAAAATTTGCACTCTCTTCATTGTACCATGATTATTAATAAACATGCATTTGGGTGAATTATGAATCTTTCCTGTCTTCAGCTATACAGCATTTCAAGTATGCCCCAATGTGGATGAGTCCCGCAGGGAGTATTGTTAGGTCGGGCCTAGTTTCTTATTCATTCATTTCTTTTTCTCAAATAAAATTTTATAGCCATCCATATTATGCAACAATTTTCAATATCTATCATTTATGATTACAACTGATTAAATTATCAACCACCACTAAGTATCTAATGTATGTTGTTAAATGAAATTATCTGAAATTATGCCATATTAATTTTTTTTTTTTGCACAGAACATTTACAGATATATTCAGAGCTCAATTGTTGGTCATATGGATGGGACTTTGACAATTTATAAATTTGTTTTAACTTCACCAGTTCAAAAGAGATTTGTACTAAATCAAAACAATTTTATCTCTTTTTGAAGTATGAAATAAAATGAAACATCAAAGATGTGATATGCAAAGACATTGTCATGAAATGTAATTACGGGGCGATAGATCGGGTAAATACTGCAGACGAAAATGGTTTCTAATGTGAAAGGTGCTGTATTTGTCAATGTAATCCCCTATAAATCTGCTTTTGTGGGGCTTATTACTTTGTCCTGACAACCTATCTGGTACTTGGTATTCTAGATACACACGTTACTGGTAGGGGGTAGGCAGTCTGCACCTCCACTACAGAGGTTTTAAATTAGGTTACTTGTCCCCACTCCACCCCCTCCTCTAGTCTCTCCCCTCCCCACAATGAAACTTAAGGAATTTAAGAAATATGATGTTGGATGATTTCATACAGTGCCCCTGAGTCTATCCCTTGACACCAAAATTTGAGGGAGTATGATAGTGGTTGACTACATCCAGTGATGTATTAAATGACAGGGTTAGATTTGCAGTAGTTGTTGATTTTATGACAAATAAATGTTAAAAATGTAAGATGTTTTGGAGTTAATTTAGATAATTGGTTTTACTTTGATGATGTCTCAACATCCTTTGCATTTGCTCAAGTATAATGCTTATAATGCAACCACTGATGAAAGCAATTTCTTGTCATGATGAAGATCTCGCGTAAAATTTGTCTTTCTTCCAAAGCTCATACATGCTTTGCCTAATTCTTAAATTACTCTATAGCCATTATAAGAGTTCAGCAGGATTATCTGTTAATCATAGCATGTCTTTAATCATATCCTTTCTGGTATTTGAAACCTGTAAGTTTCATACATTAAACCACTAAGAATTAAGAAAATTTTAAGTTTACATCTTGACCTTAAATCACTTTACCAAATCTAATGATCATGGTATAGGTACACTTGTCTTCTGGGCTATACAGGTTGACCATGTAGTGTTAAATGTACCATAATCTGAAATCCATGAACATGTTTACCTTTTTTACCAATTTTTTTAATTTTAAATTTTACCAAAAGGAATGAAGTGCGTGTTACAAGCATTACAAGAAAAAGAGCCTCTGCTGATTTCTTTGGTGATTTTTACGTGTACACACACACACATATAATTTAATATATATATATGGAATGATTGAGTCATGGCAACACAGATGTTGATCTTCGATCTCCAATATTTTTTCAATATCTTGATATTGATCTTTATATCAAGGTGTTATCGGAACAATTTTAGATGTCAAAACTTTTGTAGTAGCTAGGTCCAATCACAAATGGAATTACAGAATACACCTTTAAACAATTCTATCTTTTGCAGTAAAATTTGGACAGGCCTTTCAAGGGACCAGTGCAGGGTTCCAAAGCTTTTAAGACCTTCAGGTTTTAAAAGCTGTATTATGTTACACTTGCAAGTGTGTTGTATTTGGATTTTGACCAGATTTCCATGTTTAGTTTTTGATTGAGATTAGGCATTAAGCTTTCTCACTTACACAGTACATTTCTGATTTTGGAACTGCAATATCGGCAAGATGGTGTTTCCTGAAGACTGATTTTGAATATTCGCAAGGGGTTTTATGTGGTCTGTGAAAAGCGTGGAAAATGAAGACGAGTATTATGATACACCTTCCTCAGATAGCCATGTGTGAAGAGGAAATGAGTATAATTGATTCCATGTAAAGCCATAATTTTTTCTCCATGTTATGACTATTTTGGTTTTTCTTATTTTTTTTTTTTTTTTTGGATGAGTTTCATTATTGAATCACCTAAAAAAAATTGAATCACTTGGTGATACTTATATAATGATTGCTGAGTGAATTTTTATTTTTAAATTTCATGCTAGCGCATTGTTGGTGAAACATTGTCTTTAGTCTGGATGTTGCTCATATTAAAAAGTGATTAGTGGAAGAAGAATATCATTTGAAGTGAAATACTTGATATCATGGGAATACAGAAAGTACTAGTGTATCAAATTTTGAATGAAAATGTTAATTTTGCAGAAACACCTCTCGTGTTCCATCCGAGTCTCGTGAGGCGATGTACAGAAGAGCCATGCATTTGATCACTGCACGCTGCACCAGCACGGCCCCAGGTATGGAGACACCTTATGGAACAGCTAGGACTCCTTCCTTTGGGGTGCAGGTCCCCCAGTATTTCTACATCAAACAGGAGCGACCAACCCCGATGCCACCACTAAAGGTGTGATTTTCATTCTGATTGCATTGACCCCAAGTATAAAATTAGCTGTTTAGCAATATATGTGTATTCACATTCATTATAACAGAGAATGTATTTAAACATCTCTTTAAATATCATTGTGCATCTGGATTCTCAAAGTTATTCAATGGTTTTTGAAATTATCAGTATTCTTGAGGGATATTTAAACTTGTTTTATACAGACAAAACTCAAAATCTTATCTTTTGTTCCTTCCTCAATTGAAAACTGAGCTGATATACAGGGGTTGATTTACACATGCTGATAAAGCAAGCTAATGACAGACTGTATGAAAAGGTTTTTTTCTTTATAGGCATGGCAAGGGTACAATGGAAATGTGTACTTTGAACCAATTCAGATCTCCAGTTTACGTGATTTTCCTGAGAAATCAAACAACCCATACGAATCACGATCATCGAGTGACCTCCATCGCTTGCTGATGTCACAACAACAGGAGAGACCCGACAGTGATGCAATGCGAACTGCTTCCAGAAACACAGGCAAAACAAGCAGCAGTTTGAAGAGCAACCATCCCAACACCAAGCAGGTGGTTTTGTTGGACAAGAAAACAGTGCTTAATACCTATAATGACAGCTTGAATGATGATCTTGACATTATTGAGGGGACTGAACACACAGGGAGTCTCTCTGTCCGGCCAAAAAGTGACCGAAGCTTCGACAGAAAACCAGTTCAAACTAACAAAGTTTACAAAAAAGAGAAAATCTGCAAAGGATCTGTAGTTCATAGGTTAAATGTAGCAAACAGGCAAAGTAGTGCACAGCCAGTGTTTAAAGTGAGTGGTGGGAAATATTCCAGCCCCACTAACACGTCCCCCTTACTACGCACACAAACTCAGTACTCCCTCAGTAACCAGAGACTAACCACCAATAGTCCAGACATGTACAGTCAGCAGCTATTGCCTCCGCTGGAACAACTGCGATCAGCAGTCAGACACATGGACACTATCAGTAAGGAGAGGGTGGGCTTCAGTCGTGTTCGACCCGTTTCTTACACAGAGGATATTAAACCTTTTATTAAATACAGTCAAACAGCCAAGCGACAAACAAACTATGTATGATACAGTGTTCTTCCTGTTGTAGCTGTCTTATTTATTCTGACGAGGAGATCAAGGCTTCCACAAAAAATACATGTGGTTTTTGTATTAGTCTTTTTTCTTTGTGTTGTTTTGAAATGATTTAAAATTAGTGAACTTGGTCTCAAACTCTCATATCATATAACTTTAGATGTGACATCAGTTAGATCTTGTCAGCTGCTACAAAGATGTTGGGCAATACATAACTTGTATGGTGATAGAAATACATGTAATACAATATGACTTTTGGAAACATCTTGCTTCACTTTGCACGATATATATATATATATGTACATGTATATATATATATATATATATGAATTTCAAAAGTTACATGTTCATAAATATTTGATCCATGTTATTAAAATTCAAGGTAAACATTGTTAGGATACATTTGATTCATCTTTTGTAATCATTGAATTCCTTAGATGTTGTTACTTCCTAATATTAAAAGTGCCATCTCACTAATTTTAGTGTAGGGGAAGAAAAGGCAATCAATATTGCCAGTGTATGTACCTGTAGTGATCTCCCTTGTGAAAGGCACCCGTCCTTTACATTGTACTTTTGTGCACTGTAATTAATATCAATGTAGCATTTTCAGTTTTGTCTTTCATCATATACTAAATATGGTACTTTATATTAAATTATTTTAAATTTATTACATTATAATTCAGGGCTGATGGTCTGTCAGGCCAATAATTTTTTGGGGGCCAGTATTTTGGAAAGATCCTGTGCCCTTTGGACCAATTATTTTCAAATGCTTATGAATATTCTATCACATTTGGGCTTGTAAAATCGACAAAGTTTGTGCAATGTTTCATTTTTTGAAGAACTCAAAACATTTCCCACATTTTGATCAAAACTTTCTTGAGCACTGCAACTTTTTCTAGTGGGACAGTAAAATTTCTCATTGACCCGAGTAAAAATATATATGTATACTGATAGCCCATGTAATCAGTAAAAAAGAAATAATTATTCTAACCTTTTAAATCAATTTTAAACTATGGACTGCAGGATTTGGTACTACCACAGATATTTGCAGTCTGATTTTTTTCTTGAAAAGCATTCTTGATTTCTCTGTAATTCATTTCTATATTGAAATATTGCAAAACAAAAACAAAAATTTATTTTCACCGCAGATGATTCTATTGTCAAAACTGATATCACAATTTGCTGCTGTTATACATTTCCTCGATATTGTCAACTTTTCAGGCAATTTTTTCAAAAGAAATTATGGGCTGCATGATGAACCAAATTTATTTCCATTTACATGCAACACAGTGATAAGAAAATTAATTTGATCATGGTCGACTCGTGCATGCAGCCCATACCGTCTGAACTCAAACCCTCATTATTCAGAATAATGGCATTTTTCAAAGAAACTGGTGGGGAAGGCATGGATATCTACTATTATATATAGAAACTATTGTATTAAATGATAATTTGTTTTGTATATTCCACCTAATTACAACAAATTCATACAAACACTTGTTATTTATTTAGTTAAGGCTGAAATGGACTGCATATAAACTTTCTTCTTAATGATCTTTTATTGTTTAGAGTTTCATTAGGAAGATTGGTATTTATTTCAAACTGCATCGACATCAAGTAGTTATGGTATTGACATTGTGTATATATCTGAGTTTTTTTTCCACAAAATAAATGACAAACTGTATCTTTTTGTGATTCTCCTTATGTAAAATATGCCTGTATGTTTCCCATGTAAAAGTTGAGTTTTTCAAAGGTCATATTGCCAAGAGGAGTCAAGCTTTTATAAAATATACAAACATCCCCTCCACTCCTGTATTTACTCCATATTGGTTTTGTAAATCTAATAAGAAGACAATAGCTCAAAAAATCTCTGAATAGAGACTTTTGAATCCATGACATTTAATTTCTGCACAGTTCAAAATATAATATGCAGATGTTTTTTAAAAAACCTCTAGTGATTGTCCTGTACTATACACTACTTTCCATAAATAACAAGATATGGTTATAATCTGCCGATTATAAAGTGTCCCAAACAAAGTACATTAATTCATCATATGTTCTAGAACACGTGTTCTATATTATGTCTCAAATTAAAGCCATGACCATTGGTTACTATTTTATCATTTAACCTGTAAAACAGGTATTCAAACAAAACATGATCTTCCTCATTCGAAGGCTTTTCTTTGCCGCATTTGAGTGGAACAAATTGGAACATGATGGCTGTATAAAAGTGGGCTTTTTCTGAGTACTACTTCCACATTAACTCGTTTGCACAAAAACCATGCCATTTTTAAATTTTATTTAAAAAAATCTCGACCACAAAGATCTTGATTTTGAAAATTTTCAAAATTCCCGTTTCCTTTTGGTGTCACTTGACCTTGATCCTATTTTGTTGGTCCCAACATCCTTTCATTATTTCTCTCTATCATTCCCATTTCTAAAGTTATCAAAGTTTTCATAATCCAGGTCAAAGGTCACTGGAGTCACTTGACTTTGATATTAGTTTGTAGCTCCCATCATTTCTAAAGATCCCAAGTCCCTATCAGACCTGGTACTGAAGTTATATCAGTTTTTAAGTTCAAGGTAAGAGGTCAAGGTCATTGGATTCACTTGACCTTGATACTGGATTGTAGGCCACAACATCTTCTAACATTTCTGAAGATTCCATGTCTATCAGTCCCAGTTATAAAGGTATACCAGTCACTGGAGTTACTTGACCTTGATGCTAATTTGTAGATCCCATCATCCTTTCTGAAGGTCCCATGTCTCTATCAGACCTGGCTCTGAAGTAATACCAATTTTCCAAGGCCAGAGGTCACTGGAATCACTTGGCCTTGATACTAGCTTGAAAGTCCTATTATCCTCTTATCATTTCTGAAGATCCTATATTGCTATTAGTCCTGGTTTTAAAGTTATACCACTTTGATACTAGTTTGTAAGCCCTGTCATTCTCGTCCCAGAAGACCCTGGGACTAGTAATATCTATTGAATTTTGGTTGGTTTGATATTGTTTTACGTCTTGCTTAAAAAATTTCCACCGATATAGACTTCACTATTGCCAGTGAAGGGCTGCAAAGAACAAGGTACGGTTGTGTACATAAAAGACTAAAAAAATTCTCTGTCTTGAATAAAGCTTAATCTGTGTTTTAAGTAAGTTAAATATATACCAAGTATACTATCTCAACTTAAATCAAAGTTGTTGCTTATTTGATACCATTATTACGTCATAAATAAGACAATGAATTAACAATTGAATTGATGTGCGATACAATTCCATTGAAGAGAGCAGTGATTCCATTAATGCACACCTTAATTTAAAGTGCACAATAATTGAATTTTTCTCTTTAATTGAATTTTAGTGTAGCAATGCAATTAATGTGCACAGTAATAAAAGTTATGACCTAGGTTAATTTTTGTCAAAAGTAGGTCAAACTCCAAGGTGAAGATCACAAAGCAAAAAAAAAAACAAACAGCAAGGTCTTATCGCAAGGAATACACATGTGAAATATGAAAGCCCTATCATCATCCATTCAAAAAGTTATGGCCAAGGTTAAAGTTTTTGCAGACAAACAAACCACATTGACAATCACAGGGGCATAAAAAAAATGATTGAATGTAAATATGTTGATCATTTGCCTCATTTTAGCCCTGAAATGATAACAAAAATCTTATTTTGTCTCTTGGATTTTCACTCCTATCTCTATGAAGATTTAACTTTCATCACTAAAAGTGATCAAATCGTAAGCGATTTCTTCCTAAACCTCAGCCTAACATCATGTCTTTGACCAAAATTCAAATGACACAACACTCTTCCAATTATACAAAGTTAACATCTATTCTTGTGTATACCATTAGTTATTTGTGGATGAAGGTGTGTATACCCTGGTACATGAAAAGGACCAACATTTCATTTAATTATGTTTCAACTGGATGTAAACTCCATCGAAGGATATGTCCATCTGAGAATCACCCACTGCAGAACATGCATTAAAGATGAGGATTTACAAATAACAAATTCACACATATTAAACAAGAAGCCCATGGGTCACATTGCTCACCTTAGCCCTGCTGTTGTGATTTTAATAAGATTTTTTTTTCAATCTTTATTCCCATGAAAATTTTTGACCCCATAATGTGGCCCAAAACATAATTATGAATCATGATATGGATTGTAGGGCCTTGTCATAAGGAATCTATATACAAAATATGAAAGCCCTACCTTAAACAGTTCAGGAGTATCATCTACATAAACTTTTCTTAAAAAGGTCAAAATTCGAGGTCAAGGTTACAAGGACAAAAAAAACTTTGGTACCTAAAGTAAGCTAGGTCTTGTCAAGGAATGCATACATCAAATATGAAAGATATGTCACTCACCATTTACAAGTTATAAGCAGGGTTTGAGCCATACAAAATATGAAAGCCTTATCATTAACTAAATAGTTCATGAGATATTGCCTAAGTTAGATTTTCTTAAAAGAAGGTCAAGGTTAGTACCAAACAATTATCTTGTCACAAGAAATGCACACATCATTCAAGTTATGAGCAAGGTAATTTCTGTGGAAACAAGGGGGTTATTTATATTCGGTCTTTCCTATCCCCGAAGACCAAATATAAATAACCCCCTCATTTCCACAGAAATTATGAGCAAGGTACAAGCTTCAGACAAACAGGACAAACACAATATGCCCCAACATTCGTCACAAGGGTATAAAAAAAAAACTTGAATCCATACAACTTAGGAACATTTGCATTTTGATATAATTTATTGTAGCCCTACTACTCTTTAAAAACAATGGTTTTAATCAATTTCCTTTATACTCCCATATAAAGATTTGATCTCCCATTGTGGCCCCAAGTTACACATGGGGCATATAAATTGAACAAACTTGAATTTGCTCCACCTGAAGAATATATGACTAATCATGGCCATGCTGTATAAAACTTTGATCCCCTACTGTGGTCCCACCCTACCCTGGTGGGGGTGGGGGGGGGTGGGGGGGGGGGGTGTCATATTTTGAACAAACTTGAATCTGCACTACCTGTACATACTTGTATGACTAATCAAGATTTTTTAGAGATGTTTCCCTATATATTCTTATGTAAATCCTGGATTCACTTTTGTAGCTCCATGTCATGATTTGAACAAACTTCAATCTGCACTATCTCGGGATGCTTGCCGAGAATTTTTCCTCCATTTTCCCATGTAAAACTTATATCCCCCGAGGCCACAATTTGAATCTGCACAACATGGATATGCTTGCAAAGTAATATTATTAATCATGATCCCGTTTTTCAATTTTCAAAGCTTTTTCCTATATATTTCCATGTAAAACTTTGATCCCCTATTGTGGCCTTACTCTAATCCTGGGGGTCATGATTTGAAACACTTTGAATCTACACTATGTCAGGAAGCTTTCATGTAAATTTCAACTTTTCTGGCCCTGTGGTCCTTGAAAAGATTTTTAAATGATTTGCCTTTTCTTAATTATCTCCCCTTTGAAGGGGGTGTGGCCCTTCAATAGAACAAATTCGAATCCCTTTCACCCAAGGATGATTTGTGCAAGTTGACTGAAATTGGCCAAGTGGTTTTGGAGAAGATGAAAATGTGAAAAGTTGACGACAACAAAAGATGCCCAACAATAAAAGCTCACAAGCCTTCAGCTCAGGTGAGCAAAAAAGGACATTATCACTGAATCATTTTATCACATATTACCACACATGTATGGTATGGGCATAATAAGTCCCCTACAGTGAACTTCAATTTTTTAAAGCAAAGTTTATTTTTTGATTAATATTATGAATAATGCTTGTGATCTCGAGCTATATCATCACAAATATACAACTTTTCCCAGATTTCTTAACTTTTGAAGAGAAAGTGCACACCTCTATGTTTTTTCTTTTCACAAACACGTAGCACACATTAAAGAACACGATACATGTATATATTACGATAAGTGTGTCTAGTGGTAGAAAGAAAAGTAAATTTTCAATAGGAAAAATTCTGGCAGACAATAAAATGCTTCATTTCTGACATCAAATTACAGGAAATGGTGCAAACTGATTGTAAATATCATCATAAATTTGTTAAACAAGAAGTGAGGTTTAAAAGGACCATATTTTGAATCTCGAAAATTTCACATGAATTTTCACATTTTTTAAGGGCCAAATTAGGACCCTTCCTGAAAAACACAGATTATAAAACATGTTGCATTAATAAATGTATTTCATTGACTCTTTATCTCTGTTTTAAAAATGCAACACCTATTTCCATTGTTTTTATATATATTTTTTATCCCACTAAGTTTTTAACATTAAAATTATGCAATATCTAAACAAGAATTTGCCAATCGAGAGAACCATATATGCAGTGGAAAAACAATTCTTGCCTTCAATATCTTTATTATTCTGTGTACAAAGTTAATCAGGAAGTGTTTGCCTTAATAGACATTAAATTTACTGAAGAAGAATAAAAGCATCATCACAGTAGTCAGGTCAACATCACATACAAAATAAAAATATCACAGGAAATATGGACGGATAGCCAAAGAACATCATTATAATAATTTTGTACACTCCCAAGGTGTACACTCAAAACTTGTCCAAACCTACATTAAATACAAATGTTTAACAACAGTCTAAGTGCTCTTCAAAAAGAGAGCTGCACCACACTGTAGCCACATCCCTTGGTTACCACCACATGGGAGATCCATACGGGTCACAATATGGTCTCTCTCACTGCTTGTATACACAGGAATGGAGATCACATCATCAAGGCCATAAGGCTCTGGTGCCTCCTGCAAAGATAGTTTAAAATTGATAATGAAGTGCTTATTGTATTTCTTACAGTGTGCATTCAAATCTTGACTCTATTTTCTACACTTTTGATATACATTGTATCATATATAATAGTACAGAGATGAAAATGCCCTGTGAAAAATATAAGATGTCTCTGAATGCGTTTGTCAAAAAGATTAATTGTTTTTTCTTCCAGAAAACTTACAAGATACAATACATTATTACTAACGAGTAAATTTTTGCCAAATGGATGAAATCCAAAGAACTTACTTTGGGAATCCAAGCAACATGACAGGGAGGGATAGCAGACACACTGGGTGAGTCTCTCTGGTTCTCTGAGAGTCGGGCTCCATCAAAAGTGCAACCCTCTAGCTGAAGTCCCCCAACCTTCACTTGAGTCTTGGCTCCCTGCACCCCTCCTCTCCAACTAACACCAAATTTCAGACCGTCCATAGAACACCCTACCTCTCTAAAATAAAAAAAAAAATGAATGGTAACTAGTATCAAAATATTTGAAATTATTCAAAATGTTATCATTTTGTGTATCTACAAAAATTTCAAAGACAGACACATCCATTCAAGATCTTTTGCCAGAGTCAATGCAAATGGTATGTGTAAAAGAGCATAGATTACAGTACCTAGCTGTCTGCTGCCTTAGTGCATTCAAAAACGTATCTGGATGGAAGAGTTCAGACAGGTCAAGTGTATCCCTCAACAAGGTTCCATGGTCAGCCTTTTCTACCCATGTTTGAATGGCGGTAGCTCTACTGACCAGTCCTCTAAGATACTGCATTGGATCTTCTGGACCATCCCATTTTGCCTGCCAGTTCAGAGGGGTCTAAGGAAAAACATTCAATAAAATGTTATTCATATGTATAAAAAAAATCAAAAAAAAATCTTGTAAGTTCACACTTCCTTTGGAAATTTTGAAGCATTCATTCACAGAAGTTAATGAGAGCTGAGACATGTACTAACAAAAGGGAGTTTTACGTGTGTTTTCTTTTTAATTCGGACCTTTTTCTCAGGTTATTTATCACAATATGTATAAAAATAAGTAAATCACATCACAGTTCTACAACACAAATATATTGATTTGGTCAAATAAGTTTTTGTACCTCCTGATTCAGAAGAGCTGCTGCTAGGTTCTGGACCTCTTTGGTGAGTAGCATGGTTCCTCTGATAATCTTACTGAGTGATGCCAGGGACTGGTGGATGCTCTGAACCAGTCTGACGGCATTATACTGCTCCAGTTTAATGAAGGAGATAATAGGAGCCTCCTGTCCTGTTCTATCACTTGGGGGCTTGATTTTGGAATTGATTAACTGAGAACCCTACAATGAAAAGAAAGAACAACCCAAAATTATGTTGATGCTAGTATTAAATAAAATAGGAGTTTGCACAAAATATTGAAAATGTTTCATTCAGTGGAATTATGGGGATATGAAAACAACTGGGGGTAAATAACCCCATGCTTTCATTGTTTTCATACCCCCTTACAAATGCATGTGTGTACAGTTGAAAGGTCACTTGCATATTACAGTACCTTAATCTAGTAATGAAACGGCAAAGGTTTATAGCAAACAAAATATTGGTGATTGTAAATATACCGACATCAAAACTTTTAGAACCCTGCCACAAAGGAATTGATTTATTTCGTTGGTCTTTAAGTTATAAAAAAAAAAGTTTATGATCATCAATGTAGATGTGTTTATGGAAATCATAATATTTTTTTCCGAGTGCATTTTAATGTGATGTGAAGTATAGAATCCAAAGTTTGGATATTGGATGGGATAAAACTTACTTGATTAAGTTTTTTCCAAAGATTAAGTGTTGGTCCAAGTTCTGTAGCCCAGATCTCTTTGTCAAACTTGTTGGCCTTGGCATCTGCCCTCTGCAGAACCTTAAGTTGACCTATGACCTGGTTACTTATAATCCTCTGCGCAGACCTTTCAATGTTCTCAGGCAAACCAAAGTATGAAGGTTTATCAAATTCTGGGAGCTCTTCAATAGCTTCAATGTAATCCTGAAATGTCAGCAAAAAATATTCTAGAGGAAATTTCCCTTATCTATACCAAACCATTTATACTCAAATACCAGAGTTTCACATGCAGTATTTTCAGAGAGTATCCAGTTTTAGCAAAATGCTTCTTTTAATCATCTAACTAATATTCATTCTAGAAAATTACACAGCCTACCCTAAAATTTGTAGATGTTGGTAATCTTAAGGGTCCTAAACGTTTATTTCTTCCCTGAGCCAACATATTGGCATCAAAAAACTGTCTCAGGTACGAGACCATGACCCGCACATCAAACGGATTATCCACCCTTCCACCATAGATCGCAGACTCGTACAGACCATGCACAAACTTCCACTCATGGTCATTTCCTGTTGAAAGAATATACAAAATATCATATTATATTAAGAAGCACACAAACACTTTTCAGTGAGGTTACAGTACTCTATCTATTGTATGGTCACCAAAACCAAGAAAAACTTTTCTGTATCAAAAAATAAGCATGCTTGTCTGTGTTATATCCCATATCTGTGCTGACTGACATGAAGTGTCTTTCAAAATGATAGCCAAGTCATTATTTTCATTAACACATGTGAGTCTTCTGGAGACAAATTGTACCAACCTGTTTTGATCAATCTGTCAATTATATCTGCACCAGCTCTCAAATCAGACAGTGAAAACTCATAAAACTTTGTCCAACCCTATCAACAGAAATCCAGATTGAAATGATTAACTGTGACAGTTATGCTTCTTAAACTGGAAATTGCATTACTGTGCAACCAAAATCTGCTGTTTCATGTTCAAAATTCATGAAAACAGAATTCAACAAATATTTGGACATCAAAATATGCAGTAAGATTAATCAAATGTCACTAAATCAGAGAGTTTGAGTTATCTGCAAATATACAGTTAGCAAGACTGGCTTTAATGTAGAATAGCAAAATCATTTACCTGGGGGATGTACATTCTTCTTTCTTGAACCACAGAGTGGAACCATGCCAAAGCAAAGAGAGCCTGGGCTCGTAAAACACTGCCGGATTTACTGATGTACTCAGGGCTCCAGGACTCGTATGTTCTCATCAAGTTCCTCTTCACTCCAGGGGGAGCCTAGAAATATCAAGTTGACTCTATTTGTAAGTTATGCAGACAACAATTGGATCATTCTTCCATAGTCTTATTTCATTTTTATATATACATAGAAAATGACATTACAGGTGACCCTCAATAGTTCAAAGTTCAAGAGACTTTAATAAAACTTTGAGAGATTGAGAGGTCGGATCAAATTCAGATATCAAAGGTCCAACCATTATAAGATTTTATAGAAACCGGATTGCATATTTACAACATCCTGGGATTGTTTTGACACTTTTTCTTTCATATTTTTCAGGTAATTGACTTGATCTTAACAATAACTTAAATATAAAGATTTTATTATGTTTATGTATTCTATGAGTGCTTTTTCATGCTAAAAGAGACATGTCCCTGAATTATTTTCTCAAAATTATTGTCTCATTGTCAAGTTAAAACAAACTGTAAAATTTTATTTACAGTCCCATCATATATAACAAAAACAAAGGACAGTCCAGTTTATACTGAACAATTAAAAAATTAACGTCCTATCCCCCCCACCCCCCCCCCCCCCAAAAAGAAGCACAGGCAATGGGTCACCTATGTAGACACCTAATTAACAAGACCAAGCTAGCCCCAGTCACAAGCTATCACCATTATCCAGGTCCAGTCCCAGCAGAAATAATTTGTAAGAGTAAATTTGCTTAGATATATATCCAAAAAAAAATAATCAAGACTGTGATTTCACTTCAAGAGACCAAGAACTTTGAGAGATCGAAGTCCGAGCTATCTTGAGTTACCTGTATAAGCTACAGTGTATGATAATTTTGGTTGTATGACAGTTATCCTTGGCACACTATGCAATATGGAAATTTTCATACAAATTTGAATAACAGTAACTTTTAAGTAAATTCAACCAGACCTCATATGTTATTTTCAAGCTGCTCTGCAGAAGAATTGTGGGAAATTTAGGATGGACTTCAGCAGTCATCCACAGTCTAAAATCCTCATGTGGCTTCAGTGTATTAATTTCCTGAAATAAAGGTTTCAATGGATAGATTTCAAAAACTTCTATGGAAATACTATAGAAATAGATGGTAAATAATGCTGTGCTTTTGATTTCTAAAACAACACCAAATTACTTTCTCCAGTTGTGGCAGCCAGGCTGTAACAAGATGTAGGTTCTTCAGACACAGCCATTCTCCATTCTGAGCACACTCCCTCAACAGTTGCATTGCTATATCAGACTGACCTTGACCCATAGCAACCTGTCAAAATAATTTTTGAATAATAAAAACTCCACAAAAAATGTTAAACTCATCCAGACTGACAACATAATACAAAGTGATTTACTATGCTGCTAAATAAGGTGGAACATGTTTTGTATAGCTTTGATTTCCAGAATTTGAACAGTAACAAACCTGGTGATATTTGTCACCCCCTATTGTTTGAGCAGCTAGATCTTGTAACTCTTGTGAGGGGTCTGCACCAGGTGATATAATAATCAGAATAGGCTCTGAGGGCAAGGTCTCTGTCTCCAGAAGTCGTTTGAGATTTACAGAGGGTGGAGAAAGCTCCTTCATCCCTGTAACATTGAGACAGTAACCATTATTTGTAAGTAATGAGAATGACCATCAGTTACGTAGCTTACAAATGTAAAAGCAAATCTTTTGACACAGATAGAGACGGAGAGAGAGAGAGAGAGAGAGAATATCTGTTTTTCAAAAACATCATTACAAGTAAAAGGGAGGATTTGATTTACCATAATTGCTATGTACTTCATTTGCTAGAAGATATCATGCATAAAGATTGCTCACAAGAATTATAATGTATATATCTTATTGCAAAATGAAATACAATGTATGCATGTTTGTAGCCATGAAGAAAACAACCTATATATCCTATTCCTCATGTACAGAGCCAAAAACTACAAAATGCATTATGGGAACATTCTGTACTGATGAACAAGCAAACAGACCTAAAGCCTTGCAAGCAAACAATCCCATAGCCGTCTGCAGTCTGTCTGGTCTGGCTGCTTGGACTACCAGTAATTGCTGGAAGAGAGTGACGCGCTTCTCAATGACAGACGGAAATTCCTTCTCACATTCATTACTGCGTGAGAAGTTGGACCACAGAGAGCCATCATCAAAGTTCAGGACCTGGTACAGCTTGGGAAAGTTGTTCTACAATAAACCAGTCACATATTTAAAAACATTTATGTTGGTTTGTCTTCAAATATAAAAAGATTTCATTAATTGTAACAAATAGATGTTACATATTCAACTCCAACACACTTTTGATCAACAAAATGCACTCTGTGATGGAATGGATCTTATGAGGATATGATTGAGGAAATTTGAACTACTGATCAAAAACAACATTTATTTCTTGTTATTTTCTATCCACAGACCACATCATCCTGATCACAGGAGCCTTCAATTCAACTTAATAAAGAGAAGTAAAAAACACCACTACTCTTCTGTGTTTGAATACATGCATTACAATTAAATTGCAAAAGTCCTCAATGGAAACATATGCTAACTTTAAGACTGGCCACAGCACCGTGTCTCTCCTGATCAATCCAAGCAGGCATTCCTCGTCCACCATCTGACTTTGCATCCGATACAAGGATTCCTGTGAACCCCTCCCATTCCTGTCAATCAGCAGAGACAAAATAAGTGTGACATAGAATGAAAACAGATAAGTTCTGAAGCCTATGTTAAAGTAATTCTATTCATTGATTATAGGTTAGCATGAACATACATTTTCATCAAACAGATCAGGTTTCATTCCATGCACCATGTGAAGTGCAAACATGAGGCGATCAGCCTTGAAGAGTGAACGGCAGACGTACTCGTACACCAGATTCTGTAGTCTTTGTGTTAGGGCTCGGATTCTATGGTCGGTTCCACTACCATCCTAAAAAAAAACGGTTGTTTATCTTGAGTATAATGGTTTAAGTTTTTTATGCCCTTGAAGTTGCAAGAGACAAAAATTTCAATTTTCGAATATGAAATCACCAATTTGGTGCATTTTTTTTCGGCCAAGAAATTATGGATGCCATGCATAACATATAAAAATGTATCTCCATATCACTATAGTGCATGAAGACTCTCTGAAGCAAAAATGCATAACAGTTTAGTGATTTTTGGGATGTTGAAAGAAAATGACAGGAAATCCATAAATTTGTGATGTAGTGTGATGTAAGTATATATTTTTAAATAGATTTAAATTTTTGTCAGTATTCAGGTCAAATTAAACTATCAGTGATTCTAGTACTTTACATAATAGAGGAGACTGGAATACCTGTTTGGTCTTGAGAGCTTTCTGGAATATTCTGAGGAAGGCAGACAGACTGAACCTGTACATGTTGTTGATCTTGGCAAGGTCACTGATGACGAAGTACATCCTACTGCCACTCTCAGCCAGTGGTAGGTAAGTGTTCCTCTCCTGGAAAGGAATTTACATAAATAGCGTATATTGTCAGCCTCATAAAATACAACCTAATCATCCATCATTTATTTTCATTAGTCTTCAAATATTCAAATACTATAGTCCAGTTCCTCTACTGACCTGGTCCAGTGAGGCCTGCAGACGAACGGATTCCGTCAGGGACTCCGAGATGGTTATACTGCTGGCCTTGGTCTTGTTCAGAGAGTCCAGTAACTCTTTGTTTTCTAGAATATTTCCCTTAGCATTGGCCAATTCCTGAAACACAGAACAGCATATAGTGTTGAACTTTAGTCACTTTATTAGATTAAGTAGAATAAATTTTGACTTTAAGATTTCAATTACAAGCACTGCCATATTAGCATTATGTGAGGTTGAACTATATATGGTGTTTCATGGATAATTCAAGAAAAAAGAACAGATAATTTTATTTGCATGAGTTACCTCCAGCAGTGATTCCTCCATTTTGGCCAGCTGAATTTTAAGATCTTCTTCAGTTTTCAACAAATCCGTCTTTCTGACTTCTAGTTCTGGTTTCTCATTCTGTATGGTGGCAGCCAGCAACTATTGGAAAAGGTGTTAGTTTTGATTTTCTCTATACAAGTATAGCACTGCAATGTACATTTACCATTAAACAAAGAAAACTTTGGAAATCATTTTTCACGATCTTTCACTCCAAGTACTCTATAAAACAAATGCATTCAGTGAAGCAATAAAGCAGGAAATGTCGTATCCCAAATGATCTGTATGTGCCCTCTTTTTCTACCTGTCCTGTCAGCCCCGCCCTGGTGGTGGTGAAGTTGACCTCAGTGATGATGGAGAAAGCATCAGGAGGTATCTCAGGGTTAGGATTCCTGGTTGTCAGGAAAAGTCGGAATTCCTCATTGTAGTCAATTGTCTTCTCCCCAATCTGGACAACATACCTGGGGCCTACAATGTACCAGTATCATTTCTGTTACATGCAATAATCCTGTTAATAACCTAAACATTAACTTCACTCTGCCTTTTCAATATAATTCAATGGACCATCTGATATCTGGATGCTTCAGCTTCTGAATGATTTTTCTTGGGAACGGAGTTTTTAAACGTTCCTTTGTCTCATTTATCTGGAATTCTGCACTCTGGATCTACATAGCCCCCCCCCCCCCCCCCCCATGCATGTTTCCATCATATTTTGTTTCATTTATCTGAACAGTAATTTTTAATTGGTCTGTTGACTCTGGTCAGCTTTCCCAAGCTTGGTGTTTGTTGTTGTAAAAACACTGGTCTTGTCATCTGTTTTTAAGATGATTATTAATAATTCCCTGCAAAGTTAACTATAGGTCATCTTGGTTATGTAACAAAAATCATAAAATATGACAGAGGAGACATTACTGAATATTACCAACCACACAAGGGCCAAAAATCGGTCTTATTGAAACCTTCTTTACGTGTGATCGTGCTGTGGATGATAAGCATATGTGCATATTCATCATGGTTGAGCATTTAAATTAAAATGAGACGCTACTGACTGGCTGCTTGGGTGAATTCAAAGCCAATACGAATTAATTACGATTGTCCATCTCTTCAAGCAGGTAAAGAAAAGTGTTCAGAATGTTTTTGTAATTCAATTTCTTTTTTTTTTTTTACTATGTTGATAATACATACATACATACAGTGTACATGTATATAAGTTTTTACCTTAGTAGTGTTAATTGTGTTATGTAATAGTGCTTATTTTATTTGTTAGTAGTGTTTATTTTATTTGAACATTTGTTATTGAGTATGGCTTAAATATGTATATATCACAGTATAAAACATGTAATGATAATACAGTATTCTTCTTTGCTGCTATTAGTAAGAAAAGCCATATACAAGCTGTAGCAGAAATTAAGGCATTCAGATATCTGGAGGTTTCATTTATACAGACTGGAAACCAAAGTGTCTGGATAAACGAGGTGCCACTGGAGATGCAAGGCTAATCAAATGTTTATTATTGTTTTGCTGTTGAAAGATAAGTTATAGATATCAAAGAGTTGCATGCAGGATGACATGAACTATGGCCTCTGACCTTGAGCTGCCAGGTCACCACGAAGTAATGGATACAAGATGGGCTCCACTCCATCAACTTCCTGTATGATCAAAGTTTTTCCAAACCTCACTGCAAGTTCCAAAGCTGTTGAAAAGTTGGCATCCTAAGAGAGAAATAATTCTATTCAGAAAGTTTAATTGGATTGGGAAGCAGACTCCCCCCTCTCACTTTATCTCTCTCCAGTTCAATGTCATATGCTATCTACCATTCCATGTGCTGGTAATCATTAAATCATAGATATGAAAACCTCTAATTTGTTTTTTCTAACTCTTCATCACTTCCGTTTACAGTTACCTTTTCCATCATTAGATTTGAATGAATACTGACTGACCTGCTGGTTGATGACCTCTAAGCGCTGATCTTTCAGGTGAGTTTTCAGCCAGTCTGTGGCTCTGGATGATGGATCTATCAGGAATGGCCTCAGTGTGCTCTAAAACAAGACAAAATTATAAGAATGCTGAGGATGTATCCAACTTTTTAAAAAAGAAATAACAGGTTACATACGGATTTATGCTTCATCCAAGAAAAACACAATATGAAAACTGTTAGTTTATCTTTTATGTAAAAGTTGATATAGAAATATTTGATAGAATTTAATTGAATTTCGTTGTTGACCTTGATATCTCTTTTTTGTCATTGTTTACCAATCTATTAAATATCAACCATTTCTTTTGATAAGTAAAATAAATAATCTCCAATACTCTAGCACCTTTACAGCAAGTAATTCAAATCTTAATATCAAATACCACCACCCAATAATTCACATGTACATTGTGCCTGGATAAGATAATTTCTCTGACATCTGAAGAAACAATTTGTGGAAAAGTCAACAGTTTATCATTTTGGAGTGAATGACTTGAAATGGAGTATCAAAAAGCAATCCTAAGAAAAAAGATAGGATTGTACCTCTAGAGGATAGACAAGACTAAAAACGAGAGGTCCAAAGGTCACAGTGCTCACCTGAGTCACCTTGTTCAAACAGGTACACATACTCAATACCCTAATGTAGCCCCACCCCAGCTTCAGGATTCAATACCCTAATGTAGCCCCACCCCAGCTTCACAATACCCTAATGTAGCCCCACCCCAGCTTCAGGATTTAATACCCTAATGTAGCCCCACCCCAGCTTCAGGATTCAATACCCTAATGTAGCCCCACCCCAGCTTCAGGATTTAATACCCTAATGTAGCCCAACCCCAGCTTCAGGATTCAATACCCTAATGTAGCCCCACCCCAGCTTCAGGATTTAATACCCTAATGTAGCCCCACCCCAGCTTCACAATACCCTAATGTAGCCCAACCCCAGCTTCAGGATTCAATACCCTAATGTAGCCCCACCCCAGCTTCAGGATTTAATACCCTAATGTAGCCCCACCCCAGCTTCACAATACCCTAATGTGGCTCCACCCTAGCTTCACAATACCCTAATGTAGCCCCATCCCAGCTTCACAATACCCTAATGTAGCCCCACCCCAGCTTCACAATACCCTAATGTAGCCCCACCCCAGCTTCACAATACCCTAATGTAGCCACACCCCAGCTTCACAATACCCTAATGTAGCCCCATCCCAGCTTCACAATACCCTAATGTAGCCCCTACCCAGCTTCAGGATTCAATACCCTAATGTAGCCCCACCCCAGCTTTCACAAATTCACGTTTTTTTCGATATGATGCCTAGAAGTCAATTCATGATATCAAACACTCATGAAAAATTAGGTATCTACAGTATTCCTATATAAGACTCAGAAACTTGAGTCTAAACAAAATGAGGATACTAAAGTGAATATGATTTGACTGATTGTATAGTTTGGTGGTTCTTAAGAAGACAATTTTCCCCCCTAAGTATTTCCATGTGAAACAAATAGCCCCAGGTGTGGATCTACCCTTTCCATTATACAAGACTTAAAACCTAACTGTGGCCACATCCTCCCCTCAGGGTTAATGGTTTGAACAAACTTAAATCTACATTACATGAAGATACATGTAATTGCATATTAGTTCAACCAATTGTACCAATGTTGTGCTTAAAAAACCTTTTAAAAGATCATTTTAAAATATATTAATATGTACAACTTTAAACCCCGTTTATGGCATTGCTCTTTAATTTTCATTATATGAGGCCATGCAAGTTGTAGATTTGTTTTCTAGCAGAGAATTTCTTGAGAAGAAGATATTTGAAACACCCCAAAAGTATTTCCCAATGATCTCCTCTTGAATGGCTCTTCATTCGAGGATACGCTACATTATACCATGTTTGGTTGACATTGGTCAAATTGTTTTGGAGAATATGAAAATGTAAAAAGTTGGCAGATGGCAGACAAACATTGATCAGGGAAGCTTAATTTAGCTTTCAGCTCAAGCTGAGCTTAATTTAAAAAAGAAAGAGGAGAATATCTGAAATAATAAATTTTACTCAAAACAATGCAGTAACTCTTTTCATCTATTGAAGCAGATACAAAGAACAAGCGATTCAAAGGTGCTGTAGACGGATTAAGAATTTTCATTTTTTTCCCCCAGTCTTGTAAAGAAGCAGAGAATTTCCTTGAAATACAGTTTGTGCCTGGTCTTGTGAAATTTCCAGAGCAGATTACTTTTCAAAAACAATTTTAAACAAGAGGCCCATGAGCCACAATGCTCACCTGAGTCAACCTGGTATTTCTATTCTTCAAAAGGATTTTCTCCCATCTCTATCCACCCATATTATGACCCTACCTATGCCAAATATGGTTATAACTTAACCAAACTTGAATCCACACAGCAGTGGAATGCCCAACATTCATGTGCCTGTAAAATTTGACCCCAGATTCTAGCCCTACCCTAATCTCAAGGTCCATATTAAAAACAAAAATTGAATCCATACTACTTGGGAATGGTTGCATATTGATATGATATAGTGTTGCCATTTTGAAAATAATTTTTTGAAATTTCCTACATGTATTCTCCTGTAAAACTTTCAATCTCTATTTTAGCCCCACCTTGGCCCCTGGGACAATGAACTGATCAAACTCGAATCTACACAACACTGGAATGCTTGCACATCAATATGACTAATCATGGCCAGTGGTTCTTTAAAAGAAGATTTTCAAATTTTTAACCATACATTCTCATGTAAAACTTTGAATCCTAATTGTGGTCTAAACCTACCCCCAGGGCATTGATTTAAAGAATCTTGAATTTGCACTAACCGAGAATGCTGGCATATTATTATGACTAATCCTGGCCGTGTTGCTCATGAAAATAAGATTTTTGAAAGATTTCCTCTTATGCAAAAACTTTTATCCCTATTGAGGCCCATCCTGCCTCCCCCCTCCCCAGCCAAGATTTGAATGAACTTGAATCTGAACAACCTGAGGTTGCTTGCATACTAATATCACTGATCGAGAAGACTTTTAAAGTTTTTTCCCTATATATTTCCAACTAAAACTTTCAATTTAACACAATTTTGTGGCCCCACCTTACAATTGGGGGGGGGGGGGGGGGGGGGGGCATTGATTTCAACAAATTTGAATTTGCACAACCTAAGGATGCCTTACTAATAACATGATTAATCATGGCATAGGTGTTTATAAGAAGTAGATTTTTAAAGACTTTAAAAGACTTCACTGTATATTCCTATGTAAAACTTTGATCCCCTATTGTGGCCCCCATATAACCTCCACGAGCCACAACTTGATTAAACTTGACTGCCCTACCTTAGGATGCTTGTTTATTGATATGACTAATCATGGCCTTGCTGCTCTTGAAAACAAGATTTTAAAAACTTTTCCCTATACATTCAAATACTTAGCGCAACTTACATTCCTTGTCTACAAAATAGTATTTATCTACGTAGACCTTTGTAATTTTCTGATATATATCTTTGGTATTTGTTATTTTTTCATCAACTGCAATCAACTACAATAATGCCCCATGATGGAGCATCCCATAAACTTGCTATAATTTACACAATTGCTTTGAACAATTTTGAATCTACACTCTTTAGGGAAGCTTTCACATAGAAGTTTTGTGTCCAGTGGGTCATGAGAAGATTTTCAAAAGATGTCAACATATTTTTACCATTTCTTACCATTAATTATCTCCCCTTTGAAAAGGATGTGACCTTTCATTTGAGCAATTTTGAATCTTTTTACCTAAGAATGCTTTATGGCAAGTTTGGTTGAAAATGGCTCAGTGGTTCTAGAGAAGTAAAAAATGTTTAAGTTTACAGACAGATGGACGGACAGATGAAAACTGGTGATCAGAAATGCACATTTGAGCTTATAGCTCAGGTGAGCTAAAGAGCACAAGCTACAAAACAAAATTGAAGATAGCTGGAGTTAGAAGTCAGTGTTTGCAATGTGTTTGAATCAACTTAAAAGTGATGACAAAGCAATGTGTGTGGACTTAAAGTGGTGAAGAACAAAATCACAACACACGGAGTGGACATCTTACCCCTGCTGGTATATCATTGATCTGGTGTTTACATTGAATAAGTACAATATTAATATGCATATACACAAAAGAAAATATCGGTTATAGCCCCAATCACTAACAAGCTGATACACAACCCTATATGTTACATATTATGATATTCAAAACTAACTAGCTAAAATTCTATACAAGTAAAATGTAACAATACATAAGACCAATCTAAGATCTAGGATACTTTGTTTAACTGTTAGTAATTTTACCATGGCTGGCTGAAGACACTAGATACACAAAATATACAGTGAATATATTTACAGCATGCCTCATATCATATGTAGCAATTACAGGCAATCAATTCTAGCAACATGCTGGTATTGAAAATCAAAATTTATCTATTTATCATGCGGATAATACAATTATGTTAATATATGCTGATGTATTTACATATCTATAAGTACAATTTAGCAATTACTATAGAACTGAAATTACAGATACTTTTATCTAGCATGATTAAAATGTAGCATTTAATTAAATTAATGCAGGACTGATGTATTTTGAAAATGACAATTACCTGCAGTATAACCAGAGCATTTTCCATGGACAATTCATCTGAGGGTAGCCCCTCTGCTTTCCAGATGAGTTGTTCACTTTCAGTACTGAGAAATCGGCGACAGTCAAAATGCTGAAGCCCTAGGGCCTCTGACCAACTGTTCATGAAGTTCCTTCGGACATCCTCAGGTGCCTGGGCTAGGTACGTAATAAATGCAGAGGCCAGCAGAGCTCTCTTGGGAAGTTCCTTTAACACATCTGAGAGTTCCCCCACCTGTAACAGAGAATATTACCTTTGATTGACTATTACATGACTAAATATGTACTTGGGAAAAATGACATGTGAACACTGCCCTCTTTATGTTTAAGAACACATTCAAATTACAGTTTTGATTGTGATGTATGAAGTAAATATGAGTTTAAGTTCATCATGTCATTATCTGTTGTGTGGTAGTATTTTCTGTCATTTTACGTATGAAAACAAACCTAATCAAGGCCTCTGTAGAGAGAGGTATCTCCTTGCTATGTGGGTATTTCAAAAGTTTTATGCACTTATAAATGAACATTCTAAATCTTTTTTTTACCTTTGAGTGCAAGTTACTACCGGTATCGGTAATAGTGAACAATTGTTGATAAAATCTTTTTTAACATCAATGTGCAAACTGTAATATTAGGGTATACTGAAGAATCCACCAACGTAAGAACATTTGTGAATACATTGTACTTTGATTAATTTAGCCAAGTGGACAATGCTGTAGAATCAATTAAATGTTGATTGGCAAGATTTTACAGTGCTGCTGGGATATAATTTCATGAACATGGTTTTCGTACATTGAACATCACATAAATGTATTTCATTGTGGTTTGAAATTCAATGGGATAGGGGTATCCGTAAAATCCACAAAAATCTAATGATTTCAGCTTGGAAAACAAGAACAAGAAATAGAATTAAGAAAGCAATCAACACTTTTGATAACATTCACAAAGGATTTCGATTAGAATTTTTTTTACTTATTTCAAATAATCTTAAGAATTTTACAAATCAAAATTGAGTGAAGCAAACTATAGAAATATTGGAAATTACTTTAATTCTGTTGATTTTGTCTTACAACAGGATATTTAATTCTGTTGATTTTGTCTTACAACAGGATATTTAATTCTGTTGATTTTGTCTTACAACAGGATAGTTTTGTTTTTTGTTTTGTTAAAGCATCGTATTTTGTATTTACAAGTATATTTTCCAGATAAAATATTCATTGTAAAATTTTTAAAACAAAATTATTTCTACTGTTTATGTAGATGTCGTATCGTGCATTATTTGTATAGAAAAATTACAATAATCCCACGTAGAACATATCTTTATATACCTTTAATCTACTCGCACCCTGTGCAGTGATTATCAATAACTTAGTTAGTCAGGACTCAATCCCTGATATCTACCCTTTTAAATACATTTTCTTATTGGATCTAGAACACACATATGAAAACAAGGAAAAAGTAAGTGGCTGTTCTTAAACCCTGAAATGATTTTCTAACCTGTCTACTCCATCTCTGGTATTCGCCTTCCAGTTTTGTTACCAGGGTCTCGGCTGCCTGTATTGTCTCATTTTCTTTGTCCAGCTTGATTTTTAGCTCAGCAGCCTCTTTGGTCAAAGTCTCAAACCTGTTTCTGAGGGAGGCAACTTTAGCATCCACTTCATCCAAAGCCCTCTTCAGTTTATCCATTCTGGATTCTGCTTTCTTAAGATTTCTTCAAAGAAAATGTATGTGAATACAAATCCCAATCCACGGAGAGAAATTCCAACTTAATTTGGATTAAAATTGGCCTTAAAATGATATAAGCTGCTATGGATTTTCTAATTTAGAATTTTGACAATTTCACAGATATTCATACCTTATGAGTTCATTCTGTTCGTTTTCTAGTGGCTCAATCTTTTGCAACACGTAGGAAAACTGTACATTTGCTTTCACCCATGCTGCAAGGGGCTCTGCTGCCACTGAGGCCCTCCTGGCATTCTGTCAACATGAGCCAGACATGTTCAAATACCACATGCATACATCATTAGACATATATCTATAGGACACAAATGCCCCAGCATGGTTGTTAAGAATCAAGTAAATGTAGTAAATGCAAAATCAAGAAATAGGAAATAAAGGTCAAACAGCAGAAGGTCAATATCATTCTCAAGTCACCCTCACAGGTCAACCTAACAAGTCACCCTCACAGGTCAACAAAATCATTCTCAAGTCACCCTTACAGGTCAAAAAAATCATTCTCAAGTCATCCTCACAGGTCAACCTAACAAGTCACCCTCACAGGTCAACAAAATCATTCTCAAGTCATCCTCACAGGTCAACAAAATCATTCTCAAGTCATCCTCACAGGTCAAAAAAATCATGCTCAAGTCATCCTCACAGGTCAACAAAATCATTCTCAATTCACCATCACAGGTCACCCTCACAAGTCAAATTACCTCCCCTCCCCTGGGTTGATTCAAACAGTGGCAAATTTAATCTTTTCCACAAGTGATCTTGATCTTGGCCAAATGACCTTTGATCAGGGTTAAAATACACCATCTGAAATTTTTAAACAACTCTTGTGTCAAGTACAAAATTCTATTGTCTTTCAATTACAAAATATGGCAGGGACAAAATAATACCACTTTTTTCACCAGTGACCTTGTCTTTGGCATTAAAAATCACCTTGATTTAGGTCATGACACACCACAAACATTTTTTCTGACAAGTATATGCCTCTAGTGTCTCTCCGTTGCAAAACATACATGCAAGCTTCTTTTCACCAGAGATCTTGACCTTGTCCACATGATCTTGGTTCAGGGTCATAATAGACATCATTGTGATGACAATCATCACAAAAGGGCCCAGCTTTGTGGCATTATTTGTTAAGTTCAATGTCCATAACTCTTTCAAAACAAGAGGCCCATGGGCCACATCGCTCACCTGAGTCACCTTGGTCCATATCAGAAGATTTTCCAAATCTACATGTATTTGCATGTAAAACCGTAGTCCCTATTATGGCCCCAAACCTACCCCTGGAGGCCATGGTTTTTGCAAACTTGAATCTACACTATGTCAGAAAGCTTTCATGTAAATATGAACTTCTTTGGCCCAATGGTTCTTGAGAAGAAGACTTTTAAAGATTTTCCCTATATATTTGTATGTAAAACTTTGATCCCCTATTGTGGCCCCATCCTACCCCAGGGGGGCATAATTTCAACAAACCTGAATCTGCACTATATCAGGAAGTTTTCATATAAATCTCAGCTTTTCTGGCTCAGTGGTTCTTGAGAAGAAGATTTTAAAAGATTTTTCCTATAAATTTGTATGTAAAACTTTGATGACCCCCTTGAGGCCCCATTCAATCCCCGGGGTCCATGATTTTAACGAACTTGAATCTGCACTATATAAAAAAACAACAAAAAACAAAAAAACAAAAACAAAAAAACAAAAAAACTTTGACCCCCTATTGTGGCCCCATCCAACCCCCGGGGGCCATGATTTTAACAATTTAGAATCTGCATTATATAAGGAAGCTTTCATATAAATCTCAGCTATTCTGGCTCAGTGGTTCTTGAGAAGAAGATTTTTAAAGATTTTCCCTATATATTTGTATGTAAAATTTTGATCCCCTATTGTGGCCCCATCCGACCCCCGGGGGCCATGATTTTAACAATTTAGAATTTGCATTATATAAGGAAGCTTTCATATAAATCTCAGCTTTTCTGGCTCAGTGGTTCTTGAGAAGAAGATTTTTAAAGATTTTCCCTATATATTTGTATGTAAAACTTTGATCCCCTATTGTGGCCCCATCCGACCCCCGGGGGACATGATTTTAACAATTTAGAATCTGCATTATATAAGGAAGCTTTCATATAATCTCAGCTTTTCTGGCTCAGTGGTTCTTGAGAAGAAGATTTTTAAAGATTTTCCCTATATATTTGTATGTAAAACTTTGACCCCCTATTGTGGCCCCATCCGACCCCCGGGGGCCATGATTTTAACAATTTAGAATCTGCATTATATAAGAAAGCTTTCATATAAATCTCAGCTTTTCTGGCTCAGTGGTTCTTGAGAAGAAGATTTTTAAAGATTTTCCCTATATATTTGTATGTAAAACTTTGATCCCCTATTGTGGCCCCATCCGACCCCCGGGGGTCATGATTTTAACAATTTAGAATCTGCATTATATAAGGAAGCTTTCATATAAATTTCATCTTTTCTGGCCCAGTGGTTCTTGAGAAGAAGATTTTTTAATGACCCTACCCTATTTTTACCTTTTCTTGATTATCTCCCCTTGGAAGGTGGCCTGGCCCTTTATTTTAACAATTTAGAATTCCCTTTACCTAAGGATGTTTTGTGCCAACTTTGGTTGAAATTGGCCCAGTGGTTGTTGAGAAGAAGTTGAAAATGTGAAAAGTTTACAGACGGACAGACGGACGGACGCCGGAATACGGGTGATCAGAAAAGCTCACTTGAGCTTTCAGCTCAGGTGAGCTAAAAAGGACAATGATACCCAAATTTAAACTTGTTCTGTAACCCATTGAAAGTTCATGTATGAATTTTCAATTCAATAGCTGCAGGGATAGGCAAAAAAGTCTGGAAAGCTGTCAATGTACACACACCCACACATGGACACATGCACAGGCTGATCACTATAGGGTTCTAAGGATTATTTTTACCGCAGTTTCGAATGAGTCTTTGCTTTTCCTGATGAGGTCTTCTACTCCTTTTCTTATTTCAGGACTGATCTTTCTGGCATCAAATGTTTGAATTTCTTCCTTCACACCTCTTTTTGCCAAGAAACTATAAAAAAAAAAGTGTGTCATCATTAAATAAGCTAATGGTAGCTACGTTTGTTCCAAGGTAAAAAGTATCTCTATTCCTAACTATAACAAGGAATATTGCTCAACCTGCAAAATATGCCCTTCCAATATGTTCAGAAATGTGGTAGTAATCAAAGAAAGATCCAAATAAACCATTCTTTGGTAAGAAAAAAAGGTTCTCATGTTGTTTTCCTTTCATTATTACCTATTAAAGTACGACTTTGACCTTGAGAAATATCAGGCACCTTCCTCTCACCATGGGGAACATATGTACCAGGATTGTTCTAGCCTGAGTACTGTTTTTATCCTTCCCACAAGGTAGATGAACAGACATACAACAGACAGACACACAGAAAAACTGCACCTTACATCATATATCCTGTCTATGATGGTGGAATATGTGCATTAAATATGATTATTCGAGCCATATTAGTACTGTTTCTATCTTGTTTTATGCCTATATAAAATTACCCATGTACCTTTGACCTTGAAAACAATAATCTTCTTCCTAATCATTAGGAACATTTGTACCAAGTTTAATGATCCTAGTCTTATAGGAACTGCATTTATCTGACCTACAAGGTTCTGACAGACGGTTAAATGTGCAGACAGACAGACAGATGCATATTATCAGTCTGTTTCTATCTTGTTTTGTGCCTATAAAATTACCCAACATCCTCCAATCATTGAGAACAAATGTTACAAGTTTGATGATCTTAGCATTATAAGAACTGTTTTTATCTGATCCACAAGGTGCTGACAGATGAACAGACAAGACACACTCCACCATACCATAATGAGACCCATCTACAGAAGGAAAAACACACTGTGCCATACCATAATATGGTGTACGATGGATGTATAAAAGTAATGAAGAAACACATACCTCTTCATGCTAACCCAGGAAGTGTCAAATATTCCCATCAGCCTCAGGACTCCCTCCAGGATGTCCCTGATGGTGTCGGGCGGGGCACGGAGGGAGCGGATCTCAGACAGAGACTCGGTCTTGATGTTTCCCACAGCAGACTTGGCAGCCTGCACAAGTGGCTCGACCTCTGCCAGCTCCTTGTCAATGGCTTTCTTCCTTGTCTGGAGGACTTTGTCTTCCTCGGCTGCTTGTCTCTTTAGTTCTTCCATCTCATTCTTCTGGTCACTAGCATTCTACAAGAAATGATATCTTCTCATTCTCTCATCTGGTGATAGTACAACATTCTCTCATCTGGTGATAGTTCAATCACCACTGTTGGTGTAGGATTTACAGTAATACAGTGGGTATGTCCATAGCATGAAAACTGCGAAACTGAATCCCCCTCCCCAAGAAATCTGTTATTTATCAGTAATCCGCCACTGAAAGACTTTTTTCTTCAGGAAGGATCTTGTTCCAACACTTTTACGTTACAAGCACAAAGAATGCATGAATTCGATATCTCAAAAACATAATCCGATACCTGCATGCTGACAGTGATTTCCCTCAGAGCTGTGTCTGCTTCAGCCTGCTTCTCTGCCAGCAACACACTCTGTTCTCCTGCTTTTCTCTTCAGTTCATCCACTAACTGTTTAGCCTCATTCAATTTAGATACACCAGCCTGAATAATAAATAGTGCAAAATGTCAAAGAGTGGAAAGTAGCGAAATGGAGGACTGTAGAGAAAGTATTGTCAATCCAATATAAAAAGTACCTTTCAGTGAAACATATTCTCAATTAGATTCACATACTTATGTGTAATTTACAGCCTTTACATCCTTACAACTGACGATACCTATATATTTCTACACTACACCCTGTTCTTCCGTTATCGTATATAACAAGTCGACATGCATTTAAGTCAGTGACCCATTTTTCTGAGAAATTTTTAGGAATTTGACATTGACCCTCTTATAAGTCAGATTGAATTTTTGATCAGATTGTTCTTCAACTTAATATTCATTTTCTAGAAAGAGGTGTGTTCTTTGCTAAATATATTTTCTGAATGTTGATCTTGATCTTTAATACCAATAACCTCATGTTAAATACACCAAACGAGTGAGAAAATAATTTCTTAAACATCACATTTTCAATTTTTGTCTTTTCAGCATGGTGATTGGAACTATAATTGAACCACATAAAACTTGGATACTTTAAAAGAGAGAAATTAATTTTAGAGATGCTCCAAGCCATATTTTCATTCATAACATCACAGTGGTAAGTACTTAATATTGTTATTCAAACTATCACCCTTCTTGATTTGTTTCTGATTCAACCGGCATTAATGCTTTAATACATTAATACATTAAAATGTCACAAATTGTGTGGCAAGAAAAAAATCCAGCAGTAGTATGCATGTATAAGTCAGACATAGACTTCTGAGTCAGAAATTTTACAACCAAAATCCGACTTTTTATGCCAGTTTATACGGCATATTTGGCAATATCTGTATATTCTTATATCCTTTTCTTCCTACATTTGACAATACCTGTATATTCCTACACCCACCTGTAGATGGTGCTGTCGTTTTTCCACTCCAGCTTTTTTGTTACTGTACACCATCTGGTACGTGTTGAGGAATGCGATGTATCGGCGGGGGGTGGCTCCCATGTTGGCCTGCCCACAGGACTCATGGACATGGAGGAAACACTTCAGTAACTCCTCACCCCCTGACAATTTCCTCTGATGCCTCTTCTTTTCGCCGATGCTGGCCCCTTCTATTTTGGGGGGTTTTGTCAGCAGCATATATGGTACCTATCAATGGAATGATAAAACTAAGTCAATGGAATGATAAAACTAAGTCAATGGAATGAAAAAATTAATTTTTGCATAATCAACATATAAGCTCTATAGTGCACAATGCCATTAACACTCTAATGTATACTGCCTTATGAGTCCAAATGCCAATGAAGGAACTTCTAACAATTAAAAACTACTCATGTTGTTCCAAATGCATTACAAAGGTAATTAAGAAATTACCTCTAGCATCTTTTAAATAATTGAGGTGTCAAATGAAAAACTGGACAAAAATTGCATCAAAGTGTGTAGCATTTGATAAGCAAATTTTCCATCCAATTTTTCAGTAGATACTGTAAATCATATTTTATTCATGAAAATATCATTTACATGTAATTTCGTGCAACTAGTCATTCACAAAAATTTATTTCTCATGAATAAACTCTTAAATTCAGAACACTTAAGCAATGATGATTCAGAAGTCATGTGTCACGAATAAATACATCATTGTATCCTTGAGAAAATAATGCATCACAAAATAAAAGAGACCTACAGAATCCTCATCAGCAAAAATGAGTGTTCTTTCTTATTATCTGATTCCATGAAATGATTTAAAAGATGTAAACTGTTTGGATGAGTACCTTGACCATTGAGTCCCTACTCCAGGACTCCATCCACTGGACAGCACACTCCTTGTACAGGGCTGGATTACTCTCACAATTCAGAGTAAAGGAATTATTACTGCAGTCCATAATCAGGGCTATGTGCAGATTGGTCTTGATTCCTGCAACACAAAAGTTATCAAAATGTGCATATCAATCTAAAGAAGAACTTCAAATCTCTTGAGATATCAAACAAGATGTGTTTGTGAAACACAAATGCCCCCGATAATGGCCAATTCCAAAGATGGCCAAGGTCACAAGGGCAAATATCTTGGTACCAGTAGAAAGATCTTGTCAAAAGAAATGCTGATGTATAATATGAAAGCTCTAATATTTACCATTTAGAAGTTATGACCAATGTAAAAAAAAAATTAAAAGTAAGTTAAATGTCAAGGTCAAAAGGTTTAATACCAACGGAAAGGTCTTGTCACAAGGAATACTCATGTGAAATATCAAAGCTCTATCATTTACTGTTCAAAAGGTATTAGCAAGGTTAAAGTTTTCAAAAAGTAGGTCAAACTCCAAGGTCAAGGTCACGGGGTCAAAAATCTTGGTACCCACGGAAAGGTCTTGTCACATGGAACACTCATGTGAAATATCAAAGCTCTATCAGTTATTGTTCAAAAGTTATTAGCAAGGTTAAAGTTTTCAAAAAGTAGGTCAAACTCCAAGGTCAAGGTCACGGGGTCAAAAATCTTGGTACCCATCGAAAGGTCTTGTCACAAGGAATACTCATGTGAAATATCAAAGCTCTATCAGTTATTGTTCAAAAGTTATTAGCAAGGTTAAAGTTTTCAAAAAGTAGGTCAAACTCCAAGGTCAAGGTCACGGGGTCAAAAATCTTGGTACCCATCGAAAGGTCTTGTCACAAGGAATACTCATGTGAAATATCAAAACTCTATCACTTATTGTTCAAAAGTTATTAGCAAGGTTAAAGTTTTCAAAAAGTGGGTCATACTCCAAGGTCAAGGTCACATGGTCAAAAATGTTGATACCCACGGAAAGGTCTTGTCACAAGGAATACTCATGTGAAATATCAAAGCTCTATCACTTACTGTTTAAAAGTTATTAGCAAGGTTAAAGTTTCAGACAGAATGACAGAATTACAGAATGACAGACAGGACAAAAACAAATGCCGCCCGATTTTCGATCTCGGGGGCATAAAAAACAAAAATCTTACTACAATCACAAATTACACAATGGATAAAAATTTTGTTTTCATGTTTTAAATCAAAGACATTTTATATAAGGTCAGTAATAATTTGATGAATGCTTCAAGAAAACCTACTAGAGGCATAGAAGTTGATGAGTGTTCCCCTGAAGCCAGCTTCTGATGCCATGTCCCTGAGAGGAGACAGGAGAGGTTCCAGCTCCTCCGGGGAGTACAGCCCAGGAACCTCTCCTGAGGACAGAAGACTGTTGATCATCTCCAGAAACTGAGGCTCCACAAACTGGTGATCCTCTAGAAGGAACACCACCTGTTCACCCTCAATTCCTGCCAGTTGCATTACCTACAAACAGAAATGACCTAATTAATGTAGTACACTAGGAATTTCATTCAAAGGCTCCAACTACTGCCAAATGAATATCACAACTGATGCATGTAATCTTCAAATTATCCTGACACCAGCTTGCTTAACAGCACATATACATGTACTGTATAGAGGGTTTTTTCCATGGTGTGATAAATTTGGCTTATTTTAGAGGATAGATAGCTTTCTGCCAAAATTTCACTTGCCAAATATGCACCCAATTGTGACTTAAGTATTTGCAAGAGAGATAACTCTTCCTTGTCCGCCAAAATTTATTCCGCTAAAATTATTAGCATACCTTTGAGCCAAAAAACCACCAAATTTTAGACCCGTGGAAAAAACCTGCTATACCGTATTCTCTTTGAAACTATTTCCTTACAGTTTTCAGATCATTTTTGAATTGCTTCATCCCATAGGCACGAGAGACCTTTGGTGAGAACAAGTGCATCTGGTGCATGTGAGCCACCAGGAGAACCGCAGTCCTACGCCCCACCCCACTTCTTCCTGCCAACAACAGCGAGCCCCCAGGAAGGGTCAGCACTCTGTCTACTCTGGCAATGTTGTCAAGAACTTCTCTAAAGATCAGGATATCAAGGTCTCTATTCTCTCGACCTGTAAAGAAAATACATATCAATTTCATTGTACAGTATTCCAACCTGGAGAATCACTTCTCTAAAATAACTCTGCATGATTTTTTTAAGATGGGACAATAAATCACACTTGCCTTTGCTCCTGAGTTTGGCCTATAGATTTCCCTATCCTGAGTTTGGCCTACAGGTTTCCCAAATAAGCATTTCATAAGGGATTTTGGGAGGGGGGGATTTCAGGATATAACTTTATTGACATTCCAAAGTTTACAACTTCTGTTGTAGCAGTACTGGGGAATTTCTGCCATGTAAATCTTTCAACTCTGCCTTTATCATGCTGAGATCAAAAACTTCTGATGGGGCAATATCTTATATATTTAGAGTTTTAGATAAATAAGGAAACTAAACACCGCTACATAAAAGATTATAGATTTAACTATAGATATATCCTTGCAAGGTGATATAACTTTGTACCATTCTAAGACATATTGCATTTCAGCTGACCAGACACAATTGTTACAAGTTTAGCAACATACTGTACAGTTTGAGTCCTCTTTCTACCACTGCAGTCAGATCATCAGTGTTCAGCTTCCCCAGGGGTTTCCCTGTAGGAGGTAGAGGGGCACCTGCTGCCACCGCCGGCCCCCCATCCTCATGGCGGGCTCCCCAGGTCACAAAGTAGTCAGCTGAAATTAGGACACATTCATTCAGCCAACTTACATGAACACAGCACTCTTTAGAATACACAGATTATCATACAAATTAGTGATGGCCACAGAATATTATTTTTCAGAAAGTTGCAAGCAAATATCCTCCTCAGACCTAGTACCAAAAAACACGAGTTTCTGATGTTTTGTATAGTGGAAGGCAACACAAACTAATTCACAGTATCGCGTATTTCCTCACTCATTTTGTTAGATTTTCTCAAGCTATTGTAACTGCCGACTGCTATTTAATGATAAGATTTTATGCATCAATCTTCAGACACGGAGCAAGCCCCCACCCCCTTATTGCCGTGCCATACTTTTCCCACTATTATCACATACAAAATTTGATTTATTAGCTGGTCTCTTTTCATGGTAGTGGAAAATGGTACTACTGGAAATAAATTGAACTCATGCATGTACTGAGTTTACTAAAGGATAAACACCCCAACACCCCCTCCCTTCCATGATTTTGAGATTTATGCAGAACTATTTTCTCACTAACTAAGAATATTCTGACAAATATGATGGCGAATTTTTCTCCCCCCTCCCCTCTCTCCCTATCCACTTCCAAAAACAATGTTTAGTGTCTGAACTCACATAATATCTGATACATGTACTAGCTATGAACATGTACTTTTTTTTTGTTTACTGAAAGTTGCCCAAGTTAACGAAGAAAACAAGATCTCATTGAACATACTAAATATAAAAACTGTGACGGAATCGGAGATGGTTCCAATATCCCTTATCAATTTCTCAATTCATATGATTTAAGTGGCAGTAAATACATTTTTATCTGGGTACAAAATTCAGAATAAATATACATGTGTTTGCTAGGCTGCTAGCACATGTAACTTACTGTCCAAGTTGTCAAATATGTTGGCTGACCAGTCTGCCCTGACAGTAGACATGAGAGTGCTGTCAAATTTGTTCTGGCCTTCAGTGCCAACCACTCGGTCCCTGAAGAGTCTGCGAGCCTCGTACGCCCAGATCTCCAAGACATGATCACTGGAGCCCTCCTTGGCACCTGCATTCAGGTCATACCTCAGTAGACTAAGACACCAATTCGTCAGGTCCCGGGGAGTAAACAGGTAATGACTGTAGTCATCAACAGTGAACCTTGTTCTCAGCTGAAAAGAATCAAATCGTTGCAAAAATCTCTTACTGAAATACTAAAAGTTGTAAAGGAAAAAATTTTGAATTCAAATTTGCTCTAATTTGATATTCTACATATTCATAGGTGCGTCCAAATATGTATGTTTTTGCATCATATAATTACATTCATCTATATGAATGTGTAGTTCTCTAGTTTTGCAGTATATTTTTTATTGTTTGTCCCTTTCACTCTTGTTGTCAGTATGCAAATTTAAGACTGAACAAGACAGTTCAACTGTATCTAGGTGAATTTAAAATGGGGTTACACTGTCTGCAAGTGTAGAAGGGCAAAAATAAACCTGTATACAGTAACATGATTTTTCCTTATCATCATGGCATCACCTAAGTTAAAAGTGAAATAATAACTTCACTTGAAAACTTTTAGATTTATTGTCTGGATGAACTTGTGTTGATGAGCTGTGATATTAAAACCAGTCCATACCTGATCATACAGTTGAACCATGGATCCAGCCAAAGCATACACTTTGGCGGGATTTCCCCAAACAGGGTGGCGACCCAGTTGTTTATTCATGATGGGGGTCAGGTAGGCTCCATAAATAGCCTGAAGTTGCTCCTTGTCGGGATATCTAAAAAAAAAAAAAAAAAAGCAATTTGCATTTTTCCCCCCTTCTATTGGGTAACTCTCCTACTTGCATTTTGATTTAAAATCTTAAAATCTAACGGCATTTTAGTATGATCCAAGTGTACTTGAACCTCAAGAAAAGAAATGTATGAAAATGAATGCTTAGAAAATTCATCTAAATTTTTGTTAAGAATACTTACATTTACATAAAATACTATAGATTATTCTGATGAAGAAATGACCTACCCAATGCAGCAGATTCTGACAATGGATGTGAGGCGGGTGGTCAGTTTGTGACGGCCAAGGCCTGTCCCAGCATTCATACTGGCCACAATCTGTACTCCTTCAAGGCCAACCCACTCCAAATTCTGGTCATAGAAACCATTGTAAGTGATGACCTAAAATAAAAGTGATAAACTTGTTCATATGCAATATTTCTATTATACAGGGAAAAGTTATAATAATGAGCATTGAAATACATAATATAGGGATGTATTTTATTTGCAAGTAAACTTATCATCTTTGAATTGTCTGATGTGGGTCTAGTTTAGTCACCATAAAATGAAACTGTTATTTTCTGTCAAAAATATCAAATAATTCAACATTTTTTAAAGCGAAGGTAATCCGTGGTACATCATCATTTCAAACATTTCATTAATCATGCATGCAAATCTTAAAGATTTCAATTACTGCATTGTATTGTTTGAATTTCCCATACAGTAACCTTGACCTTTCATAATTAACTTTGAAAGTTATAGATCTATATTAAAAGTAATATGTCTTTACGTCTACAAGACAAGAAGAGGAGAAATGTGGCTTGAATTTTTTCCACAAGGCCAAACCAAGAAAATGCAAATAAATGAATGCAAAAACAAACATACAAACAAACAAATAAGATAATATCAGCCCACTGCAACTCAGTTTTATGGAGATAAAAAAATACACATCCATGAAAATTGGCCTCTAAAATTTTTAACGACTCCAGAGTAACTTGGTACCTGTTGGAGGAATGCCACTAGCTGACATGTTCCCCACTTGTCTGGTTTAGGCAGGTTCAGATCTTTTAGGTATAGAACTAGACGTTCACAGTCCTTGGGTCGGTACACCCTGCCAGTGTTGGTGTTTAACACCATACAGCTTTGACTCAGCTTCTGTAGAACATGTGTTGGGTTGGTCTGTGCACTGCAGTGAACCACAGCAACCTGAGTGGACCTCAGCTGCTCAAAACAATGCTTCAGCAACATCCTGCAACAATTAATATTTCCAAAATTCCATTCTTGATTTATTCTTTCCATCCTACACTTGCTGTACATAACCACAGGGAAAAACATTCCACAAATTGAAAGTAAATTTTAAAAGCTTCATCTGATGCAAGCCTAGGGTCATACAATTAGCCTCTTACTCATCAACAATTACAGTCTTACAGAAAATTCAAATTGGTTTTCAGGTGACAAAGTTTAACTATAGAAGTAAAAATTATATCAGAGATTATAGTTCTTTCCTTACAGAGTACTTACCCCTTTCCACACCCCTCAGGTCCCACCAAGATGAAGGGCTGTTTGTTGTCAGCTTGTAGCCAGGGGGCAAAGTAATCCAGACCCCGCTGAACATCCCCAGTCCTGACCACAGGGAGAGAACCCCCAGAGGAGAAGTTCTCCACACTCAAGTCTCGAACAGCCTGCAGAATATACAAGATCTTCTTTTATTTCTGCTTGCTTACTGATTTGGTGATTTGTTCATTACAAATGCATTGAAACTGCATGAATAAAACAAAGATGAAACAGGAATTTCAATTAGATTTTGTTATCATAAAGCAAATGCAAGTCTAGAATTCAATAAAAGTATTTAAAATACAAATTTACTTTAGTATCTATTATCCTGTGTTCCCCATAGCAGATCTGTTCTAATACATAACTGTTCTAATAAAACTAAACTGGATCTAACTAGAATACAAGTATGCAACAATATTTCATAAGCACTGTATACAGACAGGTTTTATCATATAAAACATCAGATTGTACTTCAAAATACTCTAAGGATGTTGAAATTCATTTGAATTTGATGAACTCTGCACAGGTATTATGTAGGTATTCAAAATGTGGTGGTGCTGGTTGCAACTTACTGACATGTTGAAATGAATAAAATGTTTTCTAAAGTGAATTATAGATTTCAGATACGATAGGTATATTTCATCATAAACATTTTATTATCAGTATGTAATACATTTACAACATGCAAATGTGATTCTCACATGATTTTTCAATACATTTTAGCATGAAATATACTTAGCAAAAGGACCACAAAATTTTAGGATAGAGATAATATTTTTCTCATTTGATTTAATGAATAATGGTTAGTTAAGATTAGTTAATGTTCCACTGAAATATGAATAAAATATTCATCTATGAATATTCAGTTTTAGGCCACTTTTGACATACTCCCTACAAAAATCTGTCCAGATACCCTATATATTTTTTCATTGATACTCGTCAAAGGTTACTCTATCATACACACTGAACATGAATTGTATAAAAGTTTGCATGAAATCTCTATAGAAGAAAGAAATAAGCTTTGTTGTCCTTCTTAGTATTCTTACATATAATTTGGATAAACCACCTTTAGATATACACTGTACTTCATTGAAATTGTAAACTACATGTAGTTACATATGTTCCACTGTAACAAATGAATCACTTTTTAGGGGCTAATATTCAGCCCCATTAAACATAAAATCTGATAAACGATCAGAAATAAACAAGTATTCAATGCGTAGAACAATCAACAACATCCTTTTTGTTTTAGATGCAGTAAAACAAAATTTACCTATCTCCCACAATTTCTCAAAAGCAAGACAAAATGAAGTTACTTTTGTCTAATTTCAGCTTTAGAAAATACAAAGGGTTGTCATGCTCCAACAGCAATTTCACTGGAATCATCCTCATAACATTAAAGTGATTGCTTTATGTTTACCACTCTAAAATCCTGACATAAAATACCCCCTTTTGCTTTCAAAACTCTTAATTTGTGAAATTGTATTTACATTTTCATGATATGATAATCAGACTCAATTTTTACACTGACATTTTTGGGGTAGGGATTGTCAGTCAGTATGTATACATGTACCAGGTAGTTCTTTAACTCATCCACTGTCTGCATACATGGCTTATCAAGACAAACATTCCAATCATTTAGAATAATCAACTAACTAACAACTCAATGCCTACCCCATCAACAAAAATTTCAACCTGAAATATTTGCAAATCATTTTAGAATGGAAATCAAAATACAAAAAATGAATTATCAAAAGCAGTTGTTTTCTGTATAGTTTTAATGGTTTTTATTTCTCCTTTCATTAATTTTTACCTCCATGCTGTAGGTCATCAGACGACCCATGTTTTCATCATAAAATGTATCCAGCGGATGTCTAGAGTCTGGTGGCATCTCTTGGGTCCATGTGAATACCTACAATCATCAAAAGTATGCAATATTAACTTTCAGCCAGCAGAAAATTCTTCTGCATGTACCTGCATCTTCCACCATTAGTTGGTGTGTTGGTGGGTGTGAACAATGGTTTGTTATGACCACATCCTACCTCTTTGGCAAATGCTTCTCTACTTCCTTCGTTAAGATTCCCCCCTAATCCATGGATCAAGCAGACAGCAAAGTGAGCCTTATTTCTGACGTTGTGGAGGTGAGAGAGTCCATTTAGCACCACCCCAATCAGACTTGTTTCCACCACAAAGTCATTCTGTCAATGATGAATTACAAAGGAATACTGGATATAAGTTTCTGTTTCTCACAAGATATAATTGCAATGTTCAATTTTGCCACCACCTTACTAGATCCCAATATGAGAAATGGAGCAAATCTTTTATTGTATACAGTTCACAATATTTTATAACGTAGACTCAAGCACTCAGCTGACCTGCTTAAGGACCCAATCCACAGCCTTATAGAAATGATCCTCAATCCAGCCGGACATTATGTGCTGTTCACTCTCAGGCTGGGAGCTCAACCATGAGTTCACCACTGCCTTGATGTCTGTATCCTCATCACTAGATGTAAATGTAAAGAAATACAATAAACTGATTCAATAGAGCATAGTGTATGAATTGCTTATTGACCCTTATTGTCAGAAACCCAGTCGGTAGGACTTAAGTGCCACCGACCATAGGTTTCTGACGATGATTGACCCCTAAAATGGAGTGGGATAAATATTGTTAAAATTTTCCTCAAATTGATTTAAAAGTGACATGACCAACAGCACATGCATAATCAGTGCATAATATTGTTAACAGTTTCCTTAGCTTCTTGCTTGATAAAAGATATGATAATCCTATCACTGTCAATTCCTTGCATTACACAAGAAAATGAAATTGTAAGTGCTTTAAGGACATAAATTTAACAGAATTTTGATTTCACTAGAGAAGCTTCTCATACATTGATATAAATTATCCATGTATGACAAAGAATCTACAGAGAGCACACCACCAGGTGATGCCAGTTTGTGAGAAAAATACAAAACAAAACAAGAAATAAGTCTTAAGGTGGGATTCCACCAAACAAAATCTCAAGTTGCTGAGTATAGCTAAGAATGTTTACAAACACATGGAACAGTACAATGTTCATGCTAATTCTAGCCAAAATGACTTGTACATATGCTTAGCCAGGGTTTACATGTTTTGTTGACACGAGTGCCAAATGATGCTGTGTGCAGTTTTGGAAATGCCTGACAATAACTAATTATGGCTCATTGTGGCATATGATCATCACGATTTCTTTGTTTGTATGTTGTTTTAGATCCCATTCAAGAATTTTTAAATCATGTTGAGAAGTCACAAGTTGTACGTGAAGTGCCACAAATTTTGACCCATGCGTGGCACTTATAGCTGAAGCAGCGAGGGGTTCTTTATTTTGACAATGTCTATCATGACAGGAGCCCTTCATTTTCAAGTTAATATACGAGAGACCTGTGACTTTCACTGTTAATATACGAGAGACCTGTGACTTTCACTGTTAATATACGAGAGACCTGTGACTTTCACTGTTAATATACGAGAGACCTGTGACTTTCACTGTTAATATACGAGAGACCTGTGACTTTCACTGTTAATATACGAGAGACCTGTGACTTTCACTGTTAATATACGAGAGACCTGTGACTTTCACTGCTAATATACGAGAGACCTGTGACTTTCACTGTTAATATACGAGAGACCTGTGACTTTCACTGTTAATATACGAGAGACCTGTGACTTCCACTGTTAATATACGAGAGACCTGTGACTTCCACTGCTAATGTTGGGTACTTGGAACATTTGTTGAATATCTTAGATTTGATGCAGTGCTGGGATTGATAGCTAAACCTGGGTCTCCTGGTTGTAAAGTGAACACCCTAACCACTTTGTAGTACAAATAAGAGTAGGTCATGTTTACAGTGTTATAAAAGTGTTCTTTGAAGGTTTTTATGATGTGCAAGGAAAAATGTCACTTTAAAAGGAGACAAGGAAGGAAAGTTTGCTTTTGTTTAACCTGAGGAAAATCATTCCCATCCTAGAGATGGTAGCAGGAGAGGCACAGCTCAAGTCATGTGTTTCAAACAGGAAGTTCACATTTGGTCCAAACTGGATTCTCTCTCCAGAGGGCATGGTCAGAAGCCTGTTGTCATCCAGTACTGAATTCAGGGACTCAATCCATTCTGGGTCAATGTCACCATCACAAATAATCCAGGACTGGATCTCTGTGAACAAACAGTGGAAGAATTATTGATATTGTAAAGTTACATACCTCCTAGAAAATTTACTGCTCCCTCTACCTCCTGAAATTTTCTGATCAATGGACTGTATATGAAACTAACTTGTATATTCCAAGAAACATTTGTCTCTTGCAGAGGCAAAGGTAAAAATATAACAGACAAGACAGATGGATGGAAAGATGGACAAATGGGGAGATGGACAGAGATAGATGATTGATGAACAAAGTGATCCCTGAGTTTGCTAAATTATGCATACAAATGTTATGCCGATGAATATGAACATTGCACCATAATTTATGCTGAATATATGCATGCACCCTTGTTTCAAAATCAATGTAGTTTCAACTTAAAACAAGAGCTCCGCAAAGCAGGGCATCCCCTAACAATATAAGCAATCAGTAAATGACCTTTGATCTTTTGACCCCAAAATCAATAGGCTTCTTCCTCTCTTGATAATAGAGTTGGATATTGCCAGTGAAAATTATTCTGTGATATATCTCTGTTCAATTTAGTGATTCCCTGTATGTCAGTGGTCTAACCATATCTGAGGTTTGTGTCACTATTTCACATCTAGTAGTTTTCTGTAACATAACTTACAATTATCAAACCATTTTATTTAATACTTTAATGATTATCAAGTTTTTCTACATATTGATAAATTTATTTTAAAATACCAGTACTTGATTCTCATATCACTATAGATGTATATTATTACCACAGGTCATACTGCAATATATCAATATCGGTTATATTACACACCCCTACTTCATAACAAAGCTACATGTGAAGAACCAAACCAACTGAGCAAATATGTGGCCTGTAGAGTGTCTAGAAGCTATTTTTATGAAGCCCCAGTGACCTTTGACCCTAAAATCAATAGGGTTCTTCCTCTCCTGCTAACATAGCTACATGTGAAGTATCAAATCAATCAAGCAAAAATGTGGCACATAGAGTGTCTGCGAGGTTTTCTATAAAGTCCCGTAGTGACCTTGACCTTTGACATACTGACCCCAAAATCAAAATGGTTCTTCCTGCTACATGTGAAATATGAATCAATTGAGCAAAAAATGTGGCCTGTAGAGTGTCTACAAGTTCAAACTAACAGTCCCGTTACTATATCTGCCCTCTCAATGACCTGTGAGGGGATAATAACTACCAGCCATTACAATTATCAAGTCTTAACCACTATTACCACCTACCCTGTATCAATATCCCTAACTACTATTACCACCTACCCAGTATCAATATTCCTAACCACTATTACCACCTACCCTGTATGAATTCTTAACCACTATTACCACCTACCCTGTATCAATATTCCTAACCACTATTACCACCTACCCTGTATCAATATTCCTAACCACTATTACCACCCACCCTGTATCAATATTCCTATTAACCACTATTACCACCTACCCTGTATCAATATTCCTAACCACTATTACCACCTACCCTGTATCAATATTCCTATTAACTACTATTACCACCTACCCTGTATCAATATCCCTAACTACTATTACCACCTACCCTGTATCAATATTCCTAACCACTATTACCACCTACCCTGGGGTTCCTTGACTACTTGTCGAGCACTGTAGGTAAGTACTCCATCTGTCCACTCTCTTGTATCAATGTCGATTTGACCCAGTAACTAAATATACAAAAAAAAACCCACATTTTAATGGTCATACTTAAGAAATAAATTTCATTTTTAAAAATACATAAGGGTATCAAGATTCACATGCGCATTGTTCACAACTGCAGCACATTCATGAGAAAATGGCTATCATTACAATTGGTAAAGATATCAAAGACAAAAACATAGGAAATGTAAATATTGTCTTTTAAAATACAAAAATATTACCTATACATTTCCATGTTCTTGTATAGCAAGAATACTTTACTTTCTTATTATAAGGATATTTCCTTTTTCTATGTGTGGTAAGGCCACTGAAATCTTTACCTGTGTCCTGTGCATGGCCTTAGGGTTCATGGTATACTTTTTGACTTCCTTGCCAAGTTTGTGGAGCCCCTGTCTGAGAATTTTCCACAGGGTGGTTTTACCAGAACCACTGGGGCCAACCACCACCACACCAGTCCTCTGTCTCAGCTGCTCATACAGCTCCAAGGCCTTTTTGATCTGGAAAAAGTTTTAAAAAGCATATCAGTTAGGTACCCTAATATTTCTTCAGATATTGATGCAGTTCATACTGTATGCATATTTGTTTTAATGCATTCAAAAATTAAGGCAAAAATTCAGAGCTGATGCACTGTTTGATAAAATCATAAATCAGTGTTCCTGTCATGTATGGATAACCAGAGAATTCCATACAGTTTTACTTTAGTACAACCATCAGATAAACTGACAGTTCAGATCTGTAAAATACGGTATTCAGAATACAACCCAATCCCAAAGTAATCTCAGTTTACAAGACACCTTCTATCAAGTGCAGGAAAACACAAATGATGCACTCACAATACCGTGCTGAAATTCCTACATTTCCTTACCTGGACTTCATTGACCTTGAGGTTGGTTTCCTCACAGACTGATCTGATGGCAGTGGCTAGCTCCTCATATTCAATGTCCTTAAACTCAATTCCAGGGAAAACATCTTTCATCAAAGCATTGAATCGAGCACAGTCGGAAAATGTCAATTTGGACAATGTGTTGATTCTCAGAGCCTGTACGACCAACTTGGCCTCAAACTTGCTGTCCACTTTGGCTGTTTTTATCATGCAAAGAGAAAGTTCAATAATCTATGACAGGTAATCTGAATCTGAACAAGTGGACTTCTGAAAACTTTTAAGTATTGTAATGATTGAAAGAGAATGAACTTTGTTTCCTTATTTCAACAAAAATCTTTCCTACCTCCTTTTTTCTTGGCCTGCTGCAGTAAGTTTCCACACCCTCTGAGGACAGTCTTCAGGGCTCTCAACCCCCAGTCATAGTGTTGCTGTGGTGTAAGTAATTCCCTGTAAAATAGAAATACATAAAAAACTTTTTCTTAAGCTATTGAGAATGTGTTGTAAGAATTGTTTGAGATAAGCTTCAATAGACAACACTAGACATTGACCTTTTTGTGTGTTTCTAATTACAAAAATCAAAAGGATAACTCATGTTTGAGTATTGTTTGTATATTCACTTCTCCTAATGCTGATATCATTGTTCAGTGAATCATTTGATTTATATATAAAGCCATGACAAAAACTGCCAAACAGTCTGAGTGATTTATAGTGTCGATGTAATTAGAGTTAACGCTATACAAATTAACTCCCGTTATGGAGACCAGCAATTCACCTGGGCCTATTGTGTACAACAAAAGATAACTCTCGCGTAATTTAGTTGACGTAATGTGAGAGACGTAAGCCATTTTAGTAAATAATTTTACCCCCATCATCCGACTCAAATTTTGATCTTTGAAGTCCGCCCTAGACTTCTGTCATTTTATCATTTTCATTAAACTGGCTATGCCATACACTATTGAGGAAGTCAGTGTAGATCATTGTCATTGTATATCATTGGAGTTTCTCGATAACTTTAATGGCTTCACACAATTTCCAGTACGAACTTGGTCATCAAATACTTCCCTGGTCTATTCACAGATAGCTGTGCTTCTGGTGGAGGTGGGGCCTTTTCCAACAACAGATGGCTTGTCATTATGTGACCTGTTATATGGGACTCACGGGTATTCAGAGACACAAATAAGTCACTCGCACAGTGACAGATAAACTATGATAATGATCTACACTGACTTTCTCAATAGGAAAGTCATACATCTTAATTTGAAATAATCTAATTTCTTTTGTAAAACCCGATTTGATTGGTTCATTTGACTTTATCAACATTCTTTACATTGTATAAACAGAGTTGCCATTAAGTTGATGTCCTAGGAATGACTTCACAGTACATCTGGCTCCTGTTTCCAATTTGTTGTTAAGACAATATTGCTCTGCTTCATTTAAAATTCAAATCTTCTTTATAGCTATTCATTGAAATACATCAAATGTGTTTTACTAAATTTGATCATATGGAATGAAAGTAATTTCTACTTATTTTACACAATATAAAGTAAGTTGGGGCAGTTTAGGCTCTTTTATAAACTACTTAGTGGTTTATTATGTTTAAACTGACCCAACTTGCTTTACATCCTATAAAATGAGTAGAAATTTCTTTCACTACTTTTATATAATACAAAGCAATTGACATGTGAGGGATATTTACAAGAAATTATCTTTCTTTCCAAGTTGTAAATTATTTTAACATGTAAATTTCCACATAACCATTGGAGCGAGTGAAAAGATGAGGTTTGTTTGCTGATATCTTGACATGTATCTCTACATATCTTGCTGGAGGAAGGTGCAATTTTCTTTTGGTGTAGTTATAATCAATCATTGTTTGCAAAAAATACCCTTAATCTTATTTTGGTTTTTTTGTAAACAATCTGTATATATCATAATATATGTTCAATATATTGAAACTACCCTTAAATTTGACAATGTTTGACAATTTTGGTCCAATATCAACAATGCTGCGAATTTTTATGACATCCCAAGGATATTTCAAGAAAATCTGACTATGCTTTATCTCTCTAATTACTTTATATTTCTTTGGTATGGCATCTTCCACTTGCACAAAAGCTATTTATTACAAAATCTTTGGAATGTACAAATATTGGGTCACATGACTGATTTAATCATGTGACAGTAAAAGGGACATTCTCTGTAGGATACTAAATATCGCATCACATGACTGATTTAATCATGTGACACTAAGAGACATCCCCTGGGGGATATTAAATGTTGGGTCACATGATTGAATTAATCATGTGACACTAAATGAGACATTCTCTGTGGAATATTAAATATTGCATCACATGACTGATTTAATCATGTGACTCTAAGAAACATTCTCTGTGGGATATTAAATATTGGGTCACATGACTGATTTAATCATGTGACACTAAATGAGACATTCTCTGTGGAATATTAAATATTGGGTCACATGACACTAAAAGAGACATTCTCTGTGGGATATTAAATATTGGGTCACATGACTGATTTAATCATGTAACACTAAAAGAGGCATTCTCTGTGGAATATTAAATATCGAGTCACATGACTGATTTAATCATGTGACACTTAAAGAAACATTCTCTGTGGGATAACAAATATACCTAATTTCCTCTAAATAATGAATATCTGCACAGTAACATGAATTTTAGCAATATGATAATAGATTTGTGAAGTGTCATATTTACTAACTTTACATAATTAAAACAGCCTTAATATTGCTGCATAATTAACCTGCTTACTAGATCTCACATGAATAAACCTTTTTTCTCGATCTATAAATAGGATTTTATTCTCACTTGGACAAGTTGAACACAGCCACCAGTTTCCTTCCCAGCTCTTTGCCTGCCTTAAATCCCTCTGAGAACAAAATGACCTCTGCAATCTGCTCATTGTCTGGCTTAGACATGGCCACTGGTCGGAACAGCTGCTTCAAATTGTCTGGCAACTTCTGTCGACCACCATAACCCTTGCCTGCTGGATTCATGGTGATGAAAATTCCAGAATTATGGTCAATCTCCACCTAAATATAAAGAGAATATTTATTTGAGAGTATATATGGTAAAGAAATGAAAATAATAACTGGTGAAGTGGTAACTAACAAGGATCAAACTTTTAAATTCAAGAACAAAAGTGAATCAGAATGTTATGATTCTAATTTACGTTTCTGCCCAGCAGCTCTGCCATGGGGGCCCGGTTTTTTATTGCATCTTGAATGACTTGGATCTGCATGGACACTGCTGAGAGCACCGCCTCCTCCAGACGATTGAACTCGTCAAAACATCCCCAGGCCCCACACTTCACCAAACCAATGAAGATCCTCCCCATGGATTTCACATCTATGCCCTGTTCAAATAAATATGCTGATCATGTTATCCAACTTTGTGTCATACTGATACAAAACTGTTAGATCCGTGCATACTGATACAGAACTGTTAGATCCGTGTCATACTAATACAGAACTGTTAGATCCGTGTCATACTAATACAGAACTGTTAGATCCGTGTCATACTGATACACAACAGTTAGATCCGTGTATACTGATACAGAACTGTTAGATCCGTGCATACTGATACAGAACTGTTAGATCCGTGCATACTGATACAGAACTGTTAGATCCGTGCATACTGATACAGAACAGTTAGATCCGTGTCATACTGATACAGAACTGTTAGATCCGTGCATACTGATACAGAACTGTTAGATCCGTTCATGTGTTTTTTTAAAAACATTCTGTAAAGTTATCATAACATGTATTGGAAAGATTTTGTGAATGCAAGGAAGCATATCAAATCAAAATACTGAATAGCACTAATGTATATTGGCATTTACATGAAATACGGCTTTCCTTTAGCAATATTAGCAAGGTGTAATACTAGTTATTTTTTTCACTGGCAGTTCTAAATGTGTAATCCATCACAAACTTGATAAAGAGGAGAAGAAATGCTAAACTTTGCCCCTATTGATATAGATATGTGACTTTATAGTTATAAACTGAAATATCTAACAATTTTGTTTCAAAACATCCTACATGGAGATTTACTGTTAAATTCTATAGTCAACTGAAACAGGTGCCCTGTGTTTTACAAAAGAACTTACAACTTGTGACCAACTTTATATACTGAGATTTTCCCGTTTATGGCAAGATCATTCACTCCAATGCAAAATGGTTAAAAAAAGTAGAAATTTAAGCCTAAGAAAAGTTTTAATTAATTCATTGAAACCAATAATTGTGTAATACGATTTAAGACTTGCTACTTTGTTGTAAGTTGTTTTGTAAAATAGACCCAAGATTTTATCAACATTTGATACACTCCCTAATTTGTCCCAGTCACTTTATAGTGCTTTTAATGGACTTAACTCATCTTAGTTTACTTTATAATATATGAGAGTTTGAGCAAAATCTTTATTGAAGAGAAGAAATAAGTTTGTCGTACTTATTTTTACAAATCTTGCCCATTTGATAAAAACACAGTTATTGTTGAATGCCATCTAGCTCGCTTACCTCATCACAGTTGAAGACCAGCACCTGACGACCAAACAACCCACCCATAGCCTTTACAGACTCCGTTTTTCCTGTACCTGCCGGGCCATAGGGGTTACCTCCTAATCCCATGTGCATACCTACAACAATATATATACACAATTCACTCATCCTGTGTGCATACCTACAACAATATATATACACAATTGACTCATCCTGTGTTTCCAGCAAAAAGTTTAAAGCTTTAGAAACATCAGAGGTTTTAAGGATAAAAAAAAACGTAGCTAATTTGAAACCTACACGTCCTCCAAAGGATTCGACCCACAAACCACCAGATATGGCCTAGTCTTAAAGATTGATTTTGATATGAAATATTACCCAGGATTTGTGCTATTTGTAATCTTTTTTCTTTTCTCTATATATTTCATAGTATTCAAATACCATGTCTTCAAAATAAGGGTATTTTATTGTCACTTTCATGTTGACATATTTCACTTGTTTTTGCATTGTGAATTTTTATATATATATTATGCAATAAGTAAAAACAAGTTTAGTCTTAATACATTATACTTAATGCATAGTGATATAAACTTTGCAATGGGCCCTGCAAAAATATAATTCCAAGTTATTTTTTCTTTGATTTTGATGAATAATGGTATTATAAACTGAAATATCTAACGATTTTATTTCAAAACATTCTACATGGGGATTTACCGTCACATTCTCTAGTCAATTGAAACAGGTTTTATTAACATTTGACACACTCCCTGTAAAAATTTGTCCCAGAAACCTAATAATTTTTTCATTGATTTAACTCATCTTAGTATACTCTATAATATATCAGAGCTTCAGCGAAATCTATATTGAAGAGAAAAAATAAATTTGTCGTAATTTTTTGAAAAATCTCGTCCATTTGATAAAAACAGTTATTTTTTGTATGTGTGTATTTATATGGATATCTAACATATGTCTCATATTATAACTGTTTTAATCAAAGCTTTATGTATTTGGTTTTAAATCAGTGTTTACAAACAACCATACATGTCACTCAGCCTTCTGTAATGCAGATTCAAGTGACAGTCATGTGATCATTTCAGATGTCAACAAACATGAATACTGGGGCATTTTATCATTAACAAATGTATTTAGGCTGTTACCACACTGTAGTCATTTTATAAATAATCTTTCCAGATATTTTTATTTAAACTAAAATGTTTTCAGGCATATAATTCAGGGAAAGTTGATATCTTTTAAAACTAAATCAGTTAAACTGAAATAATTCTTTAAGCTTGGAAGAAAAAACCCCAGGTCATACAGATTTAATGTCTATATCAAATTAATAGTAAACATGAATATCTCGTCAAATTCAATTCTGGATATCTTTTATATAGAATACCAGTATTTTGCAAATCTACTTTTGAAAAAAAAAGTAGTTGTATTTATGAAATTTATTTAGCATTCCAAAGGTATTCTGGGGTGTGACCTTGTGTCAGGGTCAGGTAGCATTTGTCTGTCAGTGGTGTGTGCACCAGTTTGGCAGCATTGCCCTGATACTCATAAGTATATTCAAACTCAGCATCCACCATTTGTATGCTACAGAGTCCTTTTCTGTTCAAGTAGAATCTGCAGTATAAAAGAGGAACGTATAACCATGGGTACTGTTATAATACAACTCTGACATGAATTGTTAATGTGTAACAGAAATTAACAAGAGGCCCAAGGGCCACATCGCTCACCTGAGTTACCTTGGCCCATATCTGAAGACTTCCCATATATATTTGCATGTAAAACCTTAGTCCGTATTGTGGCCCCAACCTACCCCTGGAGGCCATGATTTTTACAACCTTGAATCTGCACTATGTTAGGAAGCTTTCATGTAAATCTCAGCTCCTCTGGCCTATTGGTTCTTGAGAGGATGATTTTCAAAGATTTTTTCTATTTATTTCCAATTTCCCATGTAAAACTTTGATCCCCTATTGTGGCCCTAACCTACCCCAGGGGGCCATGATCTGAACAAAAACTTGAATCTGCACTATATCAGGAAGCTTTCATGTAAATCTCAGCTCTTCTGGCTCATTGGTTCTTGAGAAGATAATTTTTAAAGATTTTTTCTATATATTTCTATGTAAAACTTTCATCCCCTATTGTGGCCCCAACCTACCCCCGGGGGCCATGATTTGAACAAACTTGAATCTGCACTGTGTCAGGAAGCTTTCATGAAAATTTCAGCTCCTCTGGCCCAGTGGTTCTTAAGAAGACCTTTAAATGACCCACCCTATTTTTGCATTTTTGTGATTATCTCCCCTTTGAAGGGGGCATGGCCCTTCATTTTAACAAACTTGAAAGCCCTTTACCCAAGGATGCCTTTGGCCCAGTTTGGTTATAATTGGCCCAGTGGTTCTTGAGAAGAAGATGAAAATGTGAAAAGTTTACAATGACACCGAGGACAGACAACGGACAAATTTTGATCAGAAAAGCTCACTTGAGGGCTCAGGTGAGCTAAAAACCAAACTGGACTATTTTTTCCTAGTTTATCACTTAAACTCATGCATTTATTTGTAAATTTGTGGGCATTTATATCCTTTAAAAAAAACACATACATAGAAAATTCTGACTTATTTTGAATTCACACCTAAGTTGCTTGTTCCACATCCACTCCGTCGGTGAGCGAGTGTTGGCCTGCATCAGCTGATGGACGACATCTATAGCATGAATTGTGTCCAGGATAAGAGCCTTCAATTTCAGGTCAAGGACATGTGTCTGGGTGTCACTGGAACTGTCCCCCAGGTCAACATCGGTGTAAGACTCCAGCTGGGAGGCTAGCTCCTTGTTGTACTGAGCCAGAGTGCCTTTAGTGATAGCATGCTCACAGCATTCAGTGAAGCGAATCTGCTCAGCTAAGCACAATACCTGCAATAGAAAATTGATGACATTGTGTAAGACCGATATTTAAGAAGCTGTCTTTTGATACTGTTTCTAGATTACTCTTGTAAGCAGTGTACTAACCTGGGAGGGATATTTTCCTGGATCTAGACTTCCCTTGCCCCCCTTGGCATCCTTCAAACACTCCCTTAGCAACTCTTGCAAAGTTTCCTTCATTTCATCAGCAAGTTTTCCAAGCCAGATCTATAACACACATTGATAAATATGCACCAGAGAAAGCATAGAAATTCTGCATCTAAAAACATGAAATAACCAGTATGGAAATTTGAAATTCTAAAATTGATTTTATCCTAGAGAGGAAAATCTGTGTGGTCATGTGACACAAGCCTACATGAAAACACTGCAATATTAGATAAATTAGATAAATTGCCCATTGTTTGATATATATTTTTATAATATACATGTACCATAAATCCATTACATTTTGAAAGATTTTGTTTTTGCAAGTTTGTCTTGTGAGATTTATCAGTAGAACATTATTTTCATTAATTCTAATTTGTTCAACAAGTATAATATGTATATAAAAAAAAAAAAAAAAAAAAAAAAATCATAAATCAGGAGAATCTTAATTTTGTACACTGATTTTAAAAACACCCTCCTTATCTTTCACATACCTCCACTTCTGGCATGATTTTAACCTTTCTGAGCAGTGGTACCACCTCTCCATCAAGTGACTTCATAGCCAGAATATGCTGGGCATTATCATCAAACTCCACACTGTGGATGCCAGCAAACAGTTTTTTCAGGTGAGTCTGGATAACACTGGGATTGGTGGACTGTCCCAAAATCTCCAGTAAATCATCATCTCCAATAAAGTAGAAACGTGGGAACAAGGATCTCTTCTCCTGCAATTCAGTATCAATGTGCAGAAGGAAGCAATTTCTTTGATATGATTCCCTTTATTATCATCATTCCTGAATCTAGAAGCTACATGTAATTTCTTGAGGATGAATTTATGAGTCAACAAAACTTCAAAATTTTATCTAATATTCTATATAATGTGACATATAACCCATACCTCTAGGAATTCATTGAGTGACTTCTGACACCTCTGGAGCTGATCCAGCATGGTGGTTAGAAGGTTGCGGAGTCCAGCTTTACTCACTAAGGACAAAACTCTGTTGTCTCTGCGGACGTCCATCATTATGTTCCTGATAAATTACATTAGTTAAAATTTGATCCTAAAAGTGTTCGTGTAATTATGTACATGTACAAAAGAATTGCAAATACTCCTCCAGAACATTTGGTCATTGAAAAAATAAAGTTCATTGCTGATATACATGATACACCCATCTGATATGCATGATACACATGTCTGATACACATGTCTGATACACATGATACACATGTCTGATACACATGTCTGATATACATGATACACATGTCTGATATACATGATACACATGATACACATGTCTGATACACATGTCTGATATACATGATACACATGTCTGATATACATGATACACCCATCTGATATGCATGATACACATGTCTGATACACATGATACACATGTCTGATATACATGATACACCCTTCTGTAATGAAATGTATATAATGCATATCTATGTTTGCATGCTAGAAGTCACAAGCTGTGATGCTGTCAATTGCAATTCCAAAATCAGGTCACAGTCACCTACTTTCAGGTCTTGACACACCTTTCCCCAATATGCACCAACTGACCAAGTTTGATGGTCCTATGCCTTAAGTGCTCAGATATGATCTGGATACGATTTGTATATGTTTTGCAATAATATTTGGTTCATGAGACACATTCCCCACAAGAGGAATCAACTGACCAAGTTTGATAGTTGTAGGCCTGACAGTGTGATATGACCTGGACATGAAAGGGCTAGATGGACAAATAGATGGGAAATCCAATACTCAGTACAGCATCAAAAGACAGGTGTATAAAAGCATGTACATCATAAAATTGCACTACCAGTATTTGTAATTCCTAATGCATGGCATAAAACTTTTCAAATGCAAATCTTCATGTCCATGTAAGAAATTCAACTGAAAGAGTGTGAAGTAAATCTATATGGTTCTGTTTGGGATTACAATTACATACAAGTTCATATGCACTATTTGTGGATATAGGAATCAACATGGTATACAACCTATGTCCTCTTACACTGTAGTTTGAATTACCTGAAATCATCATCAACCCTCTTGAATCTTCCCTGCTCCTTGGGTAGAGCTCCCCTGCCAAAGATTGGTTCCAAGTACACCCACTTTCTCTGGATCTGGTTCAGGTTGTGAAGGTACTCGTCCAGATCAGCCAGCCTCTGCTCCCAAACCGAGGCCTTGTCCTGAAAACTCTTGTAGTATGGGGAATCTTTAAGGGACTGCAACAAGGCCTGGTTGTCCCCAACCTAAAGAATGTTGCATGCATATAAATTAACCTGTTAAAAAATGAGCCTCATACATACAAACATTTACTGATACATTAAAATCACAAGAGGATTTTTTTCTTCAGAATCTTGGTGAATCTACTTTGTTTCAAGGTCATAAGCACAAAACTACCAGTAAGTCATAAGACAAAAGTTCCCACATATGAAATTTATTTGGTTTGACAGTTTATAAAGCATTGTGATAATTGGTAAAAAAGTGACAGACAAGTTTTAATCATGTGCAATCAGATCATTCCATCAAATCCTGATCTAGTCAAGTGAGCCAACTCCTCACCTGGCTAACAAGGTCCTTCCAGTCCTTGATCAGCATAATTCCATTCTTATGACTGTCCTCATACTCAGTCAATGTGAACACAGCACCAGCTCCCCACAGGTCCAGCTCACGAATGGCCTCTCGAATAGTCACCTCTCCCTGGGCTCGCTGATTCAACTCCTTCAGGGCATCAGCATTTCTGATGATTTCATCACTGGCATTAAGAACTTGACCAAAGTTTAGCTTCTCCAGAGTGGTTCCCTTTGGCATGTGGAGCAGACGAAAGAGTTCCATCCAGTGATCCTGGGATAGAGGCTCTCCTCTGACCCACTTCAGAACTGGGAGTACGTTCTGAAGAATAATTTTGGAGTTCAGCTTTAATGTACAGTAATGTAGTAAAGCATCTAGTTTAAAGTCTATCATCTTCATTTAACAACAGCATTTCTACAATTAAATGGTTATCTGTTCTTTCAACTTGAGCAATTTCCTCAGTTGATAATTAGTCGTTGCTGTAATACAAACCTTGTACTTGTCAATGTCTTTCTGCAGACGCACTGTCATTGTAGTGGGCTCCTCTGATTTCAGTTTCTCATACCAAGAACTCAAGAATTCCTCAAACAGATAGGCTTTGCTCCTATTCAAATAGAACCCTTATCAACATTTGTTACTACCATAATCATTGAATTCACTACATCCTGTTGACAATAAACACTCACAGTTTCTTCAGTGCTTGCAAAAATAACAAAACATCTAAACCAATGTAGAAACCTGAATGAGATCCAGTCTTCCTTGGCCAGTTCCTGGAGTCCGTTGTTGAAGTCCTCATACAGCCCCCACATGCTCTCATAGTTAGCCATATCTGCCTTCAGTTCATTGGCAATCTCCAAATCTGGAAGCTCCATTCCAAAGTGTTCACAGTCATGTCTAAGACGTGAGAAGATATATTTTGAAACATATGAAGAGACTGAGCAAGGAAAATCAGGCAGAGGTTGGCACATGTCTGGAATCGGCAAATTTCAACTAATTCAAAATAATATATTGTGTTACAATATAAAATTGATTTTCAAACTCTGTTAATGTGTTGGATGTAAAATCCCATGAAAGTCACTATATATACCACTATAAAAGGGCAGATCACTCTGCAAAACCATTATAAAGGATGAATCAAAACCATTTTAAAGGATGCATCAAAACCATTATAAAGGATGTATCAAAACCATTATAAAGGATGCATAACTCTTGTCATTGTACTGGAATGGTGAAATTCCACTGTGTATTACAACCACATTTGTTAAAGAAGAATAAAAAATGTGGTAAAACCTCAAGAATAGAACAAAATTTGGTAGTAGAACAAAATATGGTAGGCCCTGACATACAAGGTGCATTTATCCTATTGGCAGTGCCTGATTTTCAATGGACAGTCTCTTAAGACAGCTTTTGACATGAACAATCCCTGGATAATTATTTAATTAGTCAGTGTACATGAATATGAAAATGTACATGTGTGGAAGAAAAACATGTAAATGTTGTACACACTTCGAAAGTAACCATTTTGAAATAATTTGTTTTGGAGTGGGACTTACACAACAAGAAATTTCCTTTCTAGAAATGTTTAGAAAATGATAGTTGAATATACATTGTAGATATCAGTATGCTACACATTTTCTGTAAATATTTTGTTGGTTCACTGCAAGGAAAGTATATCCTAAAGCAATTTTATGATGTCATCAAAATCATATTCAAAAATGAAATTAGAGCCTACACAAGGGTCTCCCTTGTCTTCTCCAGCTCAGCAAACTCTTGACGTTTGTCCTTGATGACCTGTACTGCTGCTTCACACTTCTTTTTGTCACCATCCAGAGCATCGTCCCCGGGCTTCAGCTGATGCCATCGGGCTGAAAACTTATCAACCTCCTGGATAAAGGCTTTCACTCTGGAGTCCACATTGTTCTTCATCACCTCCACCTGAAAAGTGGTGAATTTACAAACCTCTTAAATCATGCAGTTTTAATCTAATGAAACATAACATATCTGAATGCGTAGAATAGCATTATTGATACTTCTCCCTCTTATTTCTCCATATATACATACACAGTCAGCTGTTAGTCAGTGACAATTTAGCAAATAATTTAACTTTATTTTCAATTTCCAATCTTACATTCGCCTTGTAAATTGCAATCATCTTATCATTTTTCTACATACCTGTTCTTTGACCATGAGTTGGTGACTCTCCATCATCAGTTCAAACTTGTCCCAGAAAGCTTGGAGGGAGCTCAGAGAATCCACTCCACCTCCAGCCACTGACCGCAGCAGTTTGTTCTTAGCCTCAGCCTTCAAAAACAGGGGCTGAATCTGAAAAATAAACATGAAATTTGATGAGCTATTATGCATATCTCTCCTTGGCCATTCCAGCAAACCACTTCCACATCCCACGGCTCTAAATCATCAATACTGGTCAAAGTTCTCAAAACATGATACCATTTATTAAAGCAAAACTTAAACTGATGTTCTGTGGTAACATTGGTATCATGAGTAAAATTTCCAATGATATGAAAGTAATCCTAATTTGATTTACCTCCTTCTTTTTCTTGAGGAATTCGGAATGCTTCCCGTTGGCTTCCCCGATTTCCTCCACACTCTGTGGACGTTTGGAAAGAGTCTCCATGGCTTCCTTGAGGAAGACATCGATTGAGTTGACTTCAAAAGCGATGGCCTTCCTTAAGGAGTTCAAAAGGGCATCAAATAACCGTTGGATGTGATCATCAATGACTGCCTTCACTGGGTTTGTATTCACGGTGATACAGTCAACCTTAATTTGACTGAAAATACATAAATAATTTTCATATAAAACCATTTGAAAATATATATCTGTATTCAATGCAAAACTTCATTGAATTTAACATGAGTTCTCAAAATTAACATTATCAATTCACATGTAATTCAAGTCCAGAACTGTCAATTCTGAACTAGGTCATAAAATAAATTGTGATACAATTTATTTCATACAATCAAGTGATCATTGTGCAATACCTACTGCTGAACTAGTTTCAGTAAATACTTACTATGACCCTCATCTAAACTTTTGGGAAACAAATTTTTGTGGATGCCAAGATTTTACAGTAATGTTCTAATTTGATTTTTGTAGATTGAAACATGTTATAAATTGAGTATTTTGATGTGGTTTTATTTTCATGGGAGAGGGGTACCCACACAATCCACAAATACTGAGCCTCCATGAAATACTAGTATATGTATAATGATTCCAAAGTATGCTTCATTGATATGTAAGATGCTGTACCTTGAAAACTTTTCAGCATCCCGGCCTCTAGTCTTTAAGTCTTTGAAGTTTTTATAAGAAACTTTACCTTGGTAACTTTTCTGCATCCCTGCCTCTTGCCTTTAAGCCCTTGAAGTTTTTCTCCCAGTCAGACAGATCTGTAAGAGTGTCCTCCACAAACTGGTCAAGGTCAATTGATCCAAGGACACACCATTGCTGTCAACAATAAAGAGAGCTGATATAAAATGCCAAAAACTGCATCACAATGTCAGCAGTATGCTATATGTAATTGTGTTTTTCCAAAATGCAATTAGCATACTGCTGGCCTTGAACAAATTAGACAATAACTTTTCTTGATCCCATCGCGTGCACTCACAGATTACACGAGAAAACACAACTAAATAACATTATCCACTGACATGTTTAATACTGCAGTCTAATGGTAGCTAGTCTAAACATATAGAAAATATCTGTGGCAAAACATGTAAATATTCTCAAAAATCCATATCAAAGAGGGATTCTTTGACCAAAAGATATGTATTCACCCAGTTCTAGAATACAAAGATGTAATATAAGACAGTTGTACTGAGGAACAGAGTAAATCATTAGAAAGATTTCAGATAAAGGTTACTCACTCGCAATATTACTGGTATTAGACGCAATGCCTTGTATCAGGAATGGGGCAGGAAACATTGAGTACAAGATGAAAACATCACAAGCACACACTAATGTTTTAAATATGTACTATTTGATATAATAATGTTTGACTACTCAACATCCCCATAATTTAAAAAAAAAAAGAAATTCATTCTGCACATCAATTGCTAGAACTGCTTCTTATTACAACAGCTTTATTCCATCTTCTGTCTGTGGAATGATCTCAGCAAAGTAAATTGCCATCTAATGTGCCCATAAACAGCTCAAACTGCAGTTATGGTAATAGATAATATTCTCTATTGCCAGTTAAGCAAGTTGAATGCAGGCCTTTTTTAAAGTTCATCCTACAGTATCAACACTGTGGACATCACTTTGAAGATGTTTTCATTATTTGTTATAGTGTAATAGCTCTCATAGACAGAAATTTATCATATGATGTACAACTTAATCTAAGTAATACATTGTATGGAGCTTACTTAGTACATTTGAATGAAAACTATTCCTTTGTTAATAAAGTACATGCTTTCATAAAAAGCACAAAAAGATTTCTGTAATTTTACTGTTTTGAAGAATATTATGCTTTCTAAGTATGAATGAACTTAAGCCAACCCTCTCTTATTTGTAAATGGATGATTTATTTAACAATGGTTCTTATTAACATATTAAAGCATGCCTACTGTTCAATCCTTATTCATTGTAAACTAATGTTTTAAAAGGAATAAGATGTTTCTTAACTTAAAATTTGTTATTTTGCTATCTATAACCAACCTTGAATTGTTGCTGGGCTTTGTCAAGTCTCTTGAAGAGAGCATCAGCCTTCCTATAACATGTAATAAACCCCTCAGCATTTCTGTCGATAATGGCAGGAAATATCAGGTTCGTGGTGTCATCTCCCACTCCTTTGAAGTTGTTAGGAATACTGATAAATCGCTTCATTTCTCGGAAATACTTGGCTTTGATTTCTTCAAATGGAGGACGGAATTGCAGCTGTTGTTGCCTATGGAAAAATCATTAGAATGAAAAGACTTTGGCATCATAATTGACATATTGTATGCTTTAAAACAAGGTTTTATGTGCTAGCGGGAACAAGAAGATAGGCAAAGTAAGAAAACAGCACATCATTAAAATATCTCTCATCTATCTGACCAGTGACCCTCTCTGTACAGAATTTTCCTCATTCTTAGCCCCATTTCCTGTTACCTGTATGTTAATTCCACTTTGATTTCTGGCAGATTCTCATTGAGCGCCTCTAGTCCCATCTGATACTGGTGCTCTAAGGCCTTGTACAGTTGTCTGTCCCAGTGAGCTTTCCAGGGTCGCATGTGATCAGAGGAAAATCCCTGTCATGATAAATGGTTCAAATATGGAAGAAAAATTCTCTCTAGCATTGCATTAAAACACGAATCAACTTCTTCACAGATCATTTTCCACTTTTAGGGGAAGAAAATTTTTCATTGTAATACATGTTTATCAATATAGGATAGGACATTCAAGTTCTGTAAGCATGTCCCTATATCTCAGCCTCTGTAGGAATATCTAAATCTTGACTGTACCTGTTGCACAAGATTAGCCATGAGATGTCTGATTTCCATCAGCCCATCTTTCCACTTCTGTTGTTGCCTTAGTAAATCCACCCCCATCAACATCTGTACTTTTTCACAAACAGTCAAGTGACACTTCCTCAGTTTGCGGTTCTCTGTGGTCAGTCTCTCTGCAGCTTTCTGAAGCTTGTGTATGTATTTGTCTAGTTCTTCGGGATCATCCCAGGTGATTTCAACATTTTCTCCTTTAGCCCTGCTACCTATAAACAAATGAGAAGTTGCAATGTCAAATATCCAATTTGTGGACAAAAAATCTCAACGTCTTAATATAACAACAATTTTTACCTGTTTTAGGGTTTTTCACCAGTTTTTCAAAAGCAATGGCTGAATTCAACATCATTGGTTGCTGGCATGCAATCATCTGTTGATCTAGAGTGTTGTAAAAATGGGCAACCTATGAAAATAAAGATTGACAAAACATTATAAAGTCCAATGTCCATAAAATTAAACAATGAGGTAAATAATGCTCTATACCTGAAACATGAGCATAAAGCATACAGAAGAAAAATAAATGTTTACCTGTTTTAAAACTACACCATGTCTGTAGAACTTCTGGGCTGTGTTGCAGACATGCTGGATTTTGGAGGGAACAGCAAACCCCATGCCACTGAGCTGTCTCACCTCTCTCATCAGAGTCACTAGACGGTCCCCATAGTTCACATGCAACTTCCCAGTTTTGTGATTCAGTTCCATCAATCTTCCATTCGTCTCAAGACTGAAATTACATGAAGTTTACACATTTTTATTGTCTATCTTTAAGTCTTTAGCCATGTCTTTTCAAGTATCTTTCCCGTGTTCCTACAAACTTCTCTTTAACATTCAATATACTGCCTATCTCAAACGTGAGAAGATTTTCCTTTATAGAACACCATTACTTCCAGGATAAATTCTATTGCCATCCAATTATTATTAAGTCCTACCAGAATCTTATTAAAATGTACATGTACGATGCATAAATGGAGTCCATAAATGAGATAAGGCCTTGGATCCAAACCAGGATACCTCTGAATAGATTTTTTATAAACACTTTTCAACATATGAAGTAATTATCCCAATTTTTACTTTAAAAATTGAGGACAAAGACCTATATAGTTTATTAAATATCTATTTATATTGTTTCCATTAAATATCATCTTAAGAATGTCTTTCTTTTATAATTATCTTCAATTTGACACATTTGTATGTCATTATATTTTCAGAACAGTAATTCATTCGTCAAATTTTGGTAGTTAAATACATGTTCAGGGAATGTATGATAATAATTATTCTCTGACGAGAGCATTAATATTAGAAGGGGAGCTACTTTTAACAAAACAAAATCTGTTTAATTGATTTTTGTGCATTAAGGAGTATTAGCATCACCTTCAACGACCTTCATAGTGCAGACAATACTGGAGATAAAAACTGAAATAATTATTGTTCATCACTTCATTATTCAAACTCAAGTAACTAATATTGTCTGTTAATTAGTCAAGTCTTGTAGTAATAGCCAAAATGTGATGCATCACTCCTATTTTAACCCAAATTCCACATGGGAGGCTGGAGGTACGAGGGAGAGAGACTGCAGATATATGCATATTCAATCCCATTTTAAAAAAACAGTCATAACATTGAAAACAATTATGTACAGTGTTAGGCTAATAATTATAGCCATGTATTGGACAAACAAGCCACTGCATCAAGGGGTGTCTAATCTGGTCAATCAAAATAACACTGGGTTCCATTTTCTAATGATATGGCTGAGTTGTTTTTTTTTATTATTATTATTTGAATTTTAATAGACCTTATTGAGGAGATCTGGGAGATTTTTAATTCTCAACGAGAGACATTTTTTAAAGCTCCACTCTGGGAGACTCCAGGTTAATCTGATATGCATGGATGTTAACTCTCACATGTAACAGTGTGCATTTCAAACAATCTCACTACCAGATACCCCAGTACCTAATTAAGTTGAATTCCTATATTCTAATAGTGCATTTGTAATGTAACCAAAATAAGAGTTAATTTATGGACTGCACTGTAATAAATTTATCAGTTATCATAGAACACAGTAATGCTAGTTTATCATTATACCAGCAAAGTAGAATGTCTCCTTCAATTGCATTAAATCAGATTTACATTACCAATGTTTTTGCCTTTGATATCTTTACCATTTGTAATGATAGCCATTTCCTCTTGAATGTGATGTAGTTGTGAACAATGTGCATTGATGAATTGATAAATATAGTCCAGTCTATTTTAACAGCTGTGAGTTCCAACAGAACTTTTCATTATAAAGCATGCTAGTGTGTAGCATCACAGTGCATAACACATATATTTTCAAAAATGAAATTCATTTAATAAAGTATACATACAGTAACAAGTAGACAGAACAGACCTGAGAGGTTCTTTGGGGTCACTGATTCTATCCATAATGTCTCGCGTCCAGTCATCGAACTGCTCCTGGCGCCATTGTCGTAGTTCATCCAACAGATCCTGGGCCTCCTTGCGGAATTTTGAGAACCCAGACAAATCTCCTAGTAAAGTTTCTGCTGTCTTGATGGTTTCTTCCGTCTAAATTATTAACAGTACATTGACAAGTACAGAGGTGTCCCACTGTATTGATTACAACCATTCTGAGAGTACTGCATAAGCAATACATGTACCTTACCGGTGCTCCATTGACAGATGTAATTTGAGAGAATACACATTTAATATTGTTTGACCTTGAACTTTGACCTAAAATAATCGGTACCAAGTCATGTTTACCAGTATTGAATTAGTTTGATGTTTTGTTCTTCATACAGTTGACACATGTAGCTTTTATCAGGGATGAAATTGTCTTATTCAGAACTCTATAATTTTAAATTCAATGCATAAACATGCTGCATATATTCTAAATGTCACATAGTAAATTTGGGTTCAATAACTAATAATAACAAAGAAAATCTGAAATTTCGTCATAGTGTGATGTACTGTTAACTCACAAATTGACCCTCTATATTCTATATCAGAATAGATGGTGTTAAAATTTTAATAAGACAAAAAATTTGTTTTACCTAGTTTCAATGCAGTTCAGAAAGCATCAAATCTGGCTCACTGTTTTTGCAATAAAAAAATATGCGGGGAAAATAATTGTGCATAACAACACACTGATATAACATTCATATCTGCATTTTAATTACTTATTTATAAAGGACTTCTGAACTTTAAATTATTTACTATCAACTGTTCGAAAGCCAATTTCAAATACTGGCGATTTGAGTTGGATTGCTGGAATGTGGTAAATTGAATACTCTGCCTGATCAGACTGATCACACTACTGAAATAATACTCAGATGATTAATTAACAGATTTTATATATATTTTCATTGATATGTTCCTTTTGTGATTAATGAGTTTGAAATGTTAAATTAATGAAGTTATTATTCAGACAATTAGCAACCAAGGTTCGTCAACATATTCTTTTCAAATGCTCTACTTTAACAGCCTTTCTATCAGAGCACAATCCCGATGAATATAAAACATAACAATGTAAAAACTAATTTCTTTCACACCTGTCAATCGAACGTTATGAAATTCGAACTTGATCTGCAGTTTGTCACTCTAAAACTATAATGCAAGTTTCAAATTAATCCTTGTAAGCATAACGGGAAAAAGTCTGGAAAACCAACGGGACAAACTGACTGACAGACAGAGGTACAGACGTAGAAAAAAACCTATAGTCCCCTTCAGGCTTACAAACCATTAGGGGAGTAATAATTAAGAAAATAAAACATTTCTTATCTACTCAGTTACTGCCCAACAGCACTTTAAAAGAACCTAGCCCATTAAATTCATTATGACCTTTCTAATAGCATTTCAAAGAGTCTTCTAAAAAGAAATGGGATTGAGATCAGTGTCAACAGCAATGGCTGTAACTTGCTATATATGCATCTAGTCCTCAGTACCTTAGCCTCTAGCTGTCTGACAAACACGATGGCATTGACAATTTCTGGCAGATTCTTCCCCTTAGGAATTCCCTTGTTACCAGCCCTCTGTCCTGTTCTCTTCTGGAAATCATCCTCTGTCTCCTTCAAATTCACATTCAGTTGTCCTAGCAGCGTTTCCCTACAATAACATGATGTAAAATTTCTTACCTCTGTTGGCAAATAAATGTACAGCTAAACTAGTAAACAACTTTTTGACCCTGTAGACAAATGTATAAATATTCAAACAAAGCATTCTCAATTTTCTTTTTTAAGGATTATCAACAAAAAAAACCAAGAGGCCAACAGGCCTTATCAGTCACCTGAGTATCAGTTAGAGGTATCACTAGCCCCAAAGGTTACGGAATCTATAATAATTTGTTACCATATTCACCCTGCCCATGACTTTGAACCCCTGGGTTTGCAAAATTCACAATTATGGTACATCCCTTTCTGCTTTTCCTAAGTATGCATTTAGTTTTTATATAGTATCACCAAAATCAAAGAAGTTTTTCAAATGATAAAGACATCTTCATGTATTTTCCACTGCCCCATGTGAGGCTGAATTTTGGCCACATTCCCAATTGCAAAACCCTTACTTTTCTCCCAAAATTTGACTGCTTTATTCAATTGTTAGGGATCAGAGTGTGCTTAAACTTACCAAACAGTTCAAGATGTGGTCATAATCAAAATGCAAGCATATTTAATAGAATCGGGATACAAGAAAAACAATGACCATAGATCATGTCCAGCCATCATTCCAAGTATTATCTGACAACCTTCTCCAGAGCAAAATGGAACAGGAACTTAAGAGAATTTGTTAAATGTTTGTAATAAAGTAAATTACACTGCAATAGGGTTGTATGCAAACAGAAAAAAATAGTACCAGCCCAAATGAAATTCTGTAACATTTCTACGAAAGCAAAACTACCTTTTTAGTTTGTTTTTACTGACACATGGTAAGATAAAATCCTTGATAAACATTTTATAAGCCTGCACCAAACAGTGACTTATCAAAACTTTACCATTCTCTTCTGGTGACAATGATGCTATAATATTGATGTTCTTTCAGAAGTGTAATAAAAGATCAAATATTATTTCTAATTTACTGTTCATTAAAAAAAACAAAAACAACATTATACTACAAATTCCCAGTTTGTCATAGATTGTCATTAAATCCCCAATTCCAAGGTTCCAAGCTCCATTCCCAAAAAAGTGTAGAAAATCTGTGCATTTAATCACTATGACCATTTGGCCCCACCCTGGTACCAAACCTCTAACCCTGGGATCATAAAATTTACAGTTTTGGTAAAAGGCTACCTGCTCCTTCTAATTATCCATTTAGTTTCGATTTAGTATCAATAGCAGGAAAGAAGATATTATTTAAATGTTTTACACATAAACACTACATGCAAAGTTTGGCCTTGTCCTGGGGTCAGAACCTCTACCCCATGGATCATGAAATTTACAATTGTGGTAGAGGCCTTTCTGCTGTACATGACTATGCATTTAGTTTTTCTTACACATGTGCAGTTGTAGAGAAGATTTCTGAAAATTGGTCAACTTTTGACAGTTATTGACCAACCCATATAGCCCTGGGGGTGCAGAAGTCCTGAAATTTACAATTTATGTCCCCCTTGTCCAAAAGATGCTTCATACCAAATTTTAAAAAAATTGGAAGGGTAATTATAAAGAAGAAGTTAAAAATGTTCAATTGTTAATGCATGATAGATGACGCACGACAACGGATGCAGATCAACAGCAAAAGTGACTCAGGTGACCTTAAAAGTGAAATGATCATCCACTCTAACTCAACCTACTGGTATACACAAATAGATCATAATTTCTTTTTGACACGATAGACCACTAATTTACCTCTCAGAAACCATCTCCTTTTTTATACTTGGCCTCTTTATCAGCTCTTTATATCTTTGGAACTCTCTCAGCAGCTGTAAAAACAGGAGAATATAGACCTAATACATGCACCCTTTAACCAACAAAGTCAGCGATTTAACAATGAATCACATCACTTTACCTGCTGTGGATATCCATCGAGACCTTTGAACTGTGACCTTAATTTTCCTGCTATTTTTTGCTCCACAGGACTCATGATCTTATCGTACTGTGCCACAGCAGCATTCCACAATGGCATGGTGTATGGGTTGTACTGTAGAGGATTGAGCCCCATGAATGGATGAAAGGCCTCTGATGTTCTGAGGTCCTTCTGCTCTGATGTTGAAAGCAAACGTATCTGTTGCTCATGCACTATTCTAAGGGTAAGTATCTACAATATACACAGAAAAAATGCAGGTAATGGAAATATTTCTTGAAACACTGAAGTTAAATTTGCTAACAATTACTCTTCTGTTACAGTAGTGACCTTACAACAAAAATTCGAGTGATATAAAGATTCACCTCTTCCAACCGATTTGCTAGCTGCTTTAAATTTTCGGGAACATATCTCTCGCCTCTCCAGGGATGGGGACGGAAACTCTTCCAGAATTGTGTTGTTAAGGTTTCACATACTCCTACCCACCTTTCACAGATGGCTACACCTGACCTCAGGTCTTCCTTGACCTTTCCAAAATTTCCTGTCCAAAGGTCAACTTCTGATAGTTTTCTTTGTACGTATCTCCCAAGACTTCCACCTGTAAACAATAAAAAATATACCATAAAACCTGTATCATCCCACATGTTCTAGGAGACAAATTTTGCTGTCAAAATAGACACAATATTGAATTGCAGAGTTAAAGGGGCATCAGCTGTCATTTTGTCACCAAAAATTTATTTCAATAAAAATTGCCCAATCTTATATATTTCATTAATAACACCAGTATTTAATGATTTCAAACATTTTACCCTCAAAACAGGCACATGAATATGTAATTTTGGTGATTAAGTAATTATTGTTTTGCAAAACAATATTTTTCCTTATATATTTTTTTACACTACAAGTTATTATCTATTAAATGTAGTTTTATTAATTTTCTCTTCTTTGTGTACAAAATAAATGTTTTTATTAAAGTCATTAATATATATTCCCATACCATTGAAAGATTGTGAAAAAAAAATGTTGGCATCACTTTTACAGCTAATGCCCCTTTAAAGAACATGGAAAAAGACATTTGGAATGAAATTTTTAGTCAAAACAGATTACACAGGTGTCGGATTAGGCAGGTGTAACTGTACTCATATCCAAGTTCACAGTACATTGTATTTCTATTTGTCATGTAAATTTTCTCATTGGATAATTAAATTCAATACTTTTAAATAATTTACAAAATGCATGTTTTGTATATATTGGAAGCATTGTATTTTTCGGTTTTCTCAAATATCCACTATGACAGCCCTGTGTGTATAAATGATAACATGACAAAAACATCATACCAATAATGTCCATGAGGTGTTTCATTCTGGGCTCAGGGTATGCATCGAAATCCAGACATTTCCAGACGTCATCCAGCGTGTCTTGTGCAATGTCCACCAGCTCCATAACATCCTGCATGTCCATGGTGTCCAGCCCCCCAAACTCTTTACTTATAGGTTTAAAGAGGTCCACAAATTGAGAAGCTCTCTCATCACTTCTTGCCATGTCACCCCAGTACTGGAATTCATCCACTGGACTCAAAATACCTTTACAAATATACCATAATCATCTCTCATGTTCCATATATAAAAAATCAAGGGCAACATAACAAACAGACTCGATAAAATTTCAACATCTCATTACCTTGTGACCTTGACTTTAATTACATGACCCTGACCTTTTGATTCAAGATTAAGGTCATCATACAACAGAGCTTGAAATCATTCAAAGCAAGAAATAATTACAGTCTGCTTTCCACACTTTATTGTTCTGTAACTTTGATATGATCTAAATTCATTTTTAGGCACATACAATAGCATACTAATGTTTGAAACATAGCTCTAGCACAACTTGAGACAGACTTCAGGATAAACAGATGGACAATTTATACTGAAAATTTAATATACACTGTATCTCCATCATGTTGGAGGAAACATTGGTTTCTTTCCTTTTTCATTTAGAAGTTAAAGCAATTTTTAAAACAGATGCTATGTTCTTTGCACAGAGTACAAAGTTTGGTTTTTTTTAAATAAAAAAAAAAAAGGATACTGGCACCAAAAAATCTTTATACTGAAAGTTTCCCCAAAGGAAAATTAAAAAATATCATACTTCCTAAATTATCAGCATTGTCTCCCTTCCCTCTAAATGATGGATCTTGTTTCCTAATGGCACTTCCTAGCCCTGCCTCAAGTTCACTGATTAAACTCTGTAACTTAGGGTCTAGAGTTCGACTCCACTTCCCATCTTCTAACATCAGGGGTGCATAGATTTTCTGCACAGCATGATACAGTGTGCTGAGAGGGGACTCCACCATAGAAGACACAATGGTGTTTGAGTGAAGGTTATCAGGAGTTATAACATCTGGACGAATTTTAAAAAACACGATGACTTTTTCTTTGTTTTCATTTGGCTCCAACTGAAAAATGCAATAGGAAATATTGAAATATTTACACATATACTAGAATACTCTGATGTCAAGTAAATAAGATTTTTTACAATAATCAGGATTATATCTATTGTTTGAATACAAAGTGCAATAAAACTTGTCTGTGCATCGCCATGTTTACACTTTACACGTATATCACTCTCAGAATGCAAACGATTGGTTTAAATACTGAATGACAAATGTTCTTCAGTCATTTATGGATTTGTTGTACAGTATATATTGATTGATTTTTATGATTATAAAATCGAATTATCAACTTTATTGTTGGATTAGTAAAATACAAAGTGGAAGCAAGATGAGTATTAATTTCCTATAATCAGTTCTTACGTATGAAGATATATCGCAGAATAATAACTGCAGCATTCCTTTGATCTGTGCAATAACATGGTAGAATTGATCATAATGATTTTGAGGTCAAAAGGCCATGGGTCAATCCACTATATAGGAAGATGCTGTCTGCTCAATATCTTGAGAACCCTTTGCTTGACAGAAATCAAACTTAGTATACTGGTACATCCTGAGGAGTATATTACCCCTATTGATTTTGAGGTCACATAGTCAAAGGTCAAACTGGACAGAGGAATGTACTGTATGCTCATTATTTTGAGAACCCTTTGCTTGACAGAAATAAAACTTGGTATATTCACTTTGGTACATCCTAAGGAGTAGATGATCCCTATCAATTTTGAAGTCATGTGGTCTGAGGTCAAGGGTCAATCCATTCTGGACATAGCAAGATATTGTTCACTCAATATCTTGAGAACCCTTTGCTTGACAGACATTAAACTTGGAACACTGGTACATTCTAAGAAGTAGATGAGACATATATGTTTCACAATCATTTCTTGTTCACATACAGTTTTCTTATGTAGTAGAAATTTGCCTTTAAAATGTACAAATATTTGTCTTGATATGCCTGTGATTATTTGTTGTTATAAAGAAGAACCCAGTTTGATAAGATACAGATTAATGTTCCAATGTAACATTTGTTTTCTATACATGAGTATTGCACAAAGCCTGAAGTAAATGATTAAAAGATTTTCTTTGACTTCTACCTTATTTGAGAAGGCTAGTCTCTTAGCGTTCCCCCTTGTTTCAATTCTTCCGGCACACAGATCAATGTTTCCATCATCTAGAAAGCTGTTCAGTGCAGTGGAATCATGGAGAGCTGTGATTGCAGCATCAGCAACTCCTACTCCAAAGTAGTTTGCTGTTGTAGCTAGAATGTAATCCTTTCTAGAATCGCCTGTAGGCATTTTGTGATCTAGAATATGTAAAAAATAAAAGTACTGTATTTTTCAGATTACTGGTCACTACTTTTTTCTCTGTGGAGCTGGATACTGGGCTTAATTGGGTTTGGTAAAATTAAAACAATATGCAACTCAATACCAATAGCCAGTCTGGCAATATCAGGGTTCCAAATTACCGCTCGTCCACTCACACTGATGACCATACTTTGCTTGTGGGCACCACAAATTCCCATTCTCGTTGTCCACTTGACAACCATAATTGTCAGATCAACATTTTTCTTTCCGACCAGTCCAAATCCTACTATAATGGGAGTTCAATTTCCAGTTGAGTTTTTGCCATGTGGTAACACATTCCTGGGGTATCGACCCCCAAAAACAAAAACCAGAAGAAGTTGAACAATGCATGGGTTACTTCAAAGAGTCTGTTAATTTTTATCAAAATGGAAAGAAGGGAGAATATGGCTCAGTGAAGGCAAAAAGGGGATGATATGTGCTGTGTGCACAAAACATGACATGAAAGGTTCAATCTTTATTATAATACATGTACATTTGGGCTACTAAAATTTCATGTGGTCTCAAATGATTTCTTATTCAGTGGCCCACTTGGCCCCTACGGTATTCAGACAAAGTTGGAACCCTGAATATTGAGACATTGTATATAATTAATTCAGCTGTTTATCACATCCAATATTACACAACATTCTGAACACAGGTGATTGTATAAGGTTAGATGTGTATTCATATATATGGGGTTACTGGAATCTGTGCAATGCCCCCAAAAAAGTGCTATACCCAGAAAAAAGTACACTATACCCAATACTGCGATAATATACACAGGATATCCTCTTAGATGGGTTGAGAAATGGTTATCTGGAAAAAATGGTACACTGAATTGGTACCGTTACCGTTATACAGACAATTCATAGAAAAATCCAATACATCCGGCGCTATTTGCCGGCGCCATTGCTTGTGACGTATTATAAGGTATACCACGCCCGATCAAATTAAAGACGATGATGTAGTTTAAATGATGGTGGGTTTTTCTAAGTTTATAAATTCAAATATATGTATATTTTTTTTATTTTTTAATATAAGTTGATGCCCCATCACCTGTCATTTTGTCACCAAAATGAATTCAATGGATTTTTAATTTTTTTTAAAATTAAATATCATGAATTTAACACCAGTATTTAATTATTTCAAACACTTTTTAATCTCAAAGACAGGCATGAGTATGTAATTTAAGTGATTAAATAATTTTCTTGCAAGACAAATACACACAAATACACACACATACACACTAATATAAATAAGGAAGTTAGCCATAAGGAAAACATGAATTTGAAATTTATTTAAAGATTCATAGTTTCCATATGTTCCCAGCCCTAGCCACGTGGAGGCCTCCTTTCTGTAGAGCCATAATTTCTTTTTTTTGAAATGAAAAATTTAAAGCCAAAGGACCAAAATCATGAAGAACACAACATACAAAAATTTAAAACACATAAAACATCTGTAAATTTACATTTATAATTTATTTTTTGCTTATGTTAAATAAAAAATATTGAAACCAAAGGAAACCAAACTATCAAAAATATAAGAGACAAAAATTTAAAACATCTTTAGTTTTACATTTACAAACAAGAATTTCATTGGCATGTCATTTTCTGCTCATTAGATAAAAATATCAAAACCAAAGGACCAAAACTATAAATACGAGAGACAAAAATTAAAAATACACGAAACATCTTTAGTTTGTTTTTTAAATGAAGCAATGAAATATTTTAGGACCTTGACCATAAAAAGAACAGATCAATAGATGAAAAGAGATAGGAATATAAACACTTAATACTATAAAAAATATTTCAATATTACATAATTATAATTTTTAAAAAAAATAAAACAATCCGTTTCATATAAAAATCATTAAGATTATATATTTCATTACGATATCCTTGTTTGGGAAAAAGAGGATGCCAACAAAAACCATTACAACAAAACAAAAAAATAAATATTTAGAGAATTTTAAAAGACCATATGAGATTCATAATTGAAAAAGAAACATTTGTAACATTATATTAGCATAAAAAAAGTTATGCAGCTAAAGGCCAGAACATATGAACATTAAAATTAACAAAATGCAAATGGAATGGGTGAGTAATAAGCCTGAAAGTAACCCTACTCAAAGTTCTAACCTACACAAGATCAAGCTGTATTCAGTGGACACACCCGTCTGGCGGGGTAGGAATAAGCCTGAAAGTAACCCTGCTCTAAGTTCTCAAAATTTACTACATTATAATTTTAAAAAATGAATATGTAGGTTAGAACTTAGAGTAGGGTTACTTTCAGGCTTATTCCTCCCCCGCCAGACGGGTGTGTCCAGTGAATACAGCTTGATATTATGTAGGTTAGAACTTAGAGTAGGGTTACTTTCAGGCTTATTCCTACCCCGCCAGACGGGTGTGTCCACTGAATACAGCTTGATCTTGTGTAGGTTAGAACTTTGAGTAGGGTTACTTTCAGGCTTATTCCTCCCCCGACAGACGGGTGTGTCCAGTGAATACAGCTTGATCTTGTGTAGGTTAGGAAGAAATTCAGTTGTTTCATTAAATGTTTGTAATTCTATGATAATGTTATTGTACAAATGTAGTATTTACATTTTTTTATCTAGTGCATTTTTATGGCTTTGGTCCTTTGACTTTAATACTTTCTTTTTTACAAACAGAAAAATTGTATTATGTTAATGAAATACCATAGATTTTTTGTGTAATTTACATTGTTGTCCACTACATTCTTTATGGTTTTGGTTATTACGCTTCACTAATTTTATTTCACACAGTAGAAAAACAAATTATCAACAACTGAAATTGGTTAATGTTAGTATCACAAAATTTATTTATTTTTGATATAATTTTTTTGTATGTTCTACTCTTCATGGTTTTTGGTCCTTTGGCTATAAATTTTTCATTTCAAAAACAGAAATTATGGCTCTACAGAAAGGAGGCCTTCACGTGGCTAGAGCTGGAAACATATGGAAACTATGAATGATTCAAAAATTCATATTTTTCTTATGGCTAATGTCCTGATTTGTATAAATATGATGGTGGTTACAAAGTGGTAAATTGTTTGCTTATTAAATAACCATTTTATTATAGAGCAATGCATTGAAATCACTGACTTATTTATGTATCATTATTTCTTTTTTTCCCCCTCATTAATATACATTTGACTATATTCCATATAGCACAAAGAAATTTATATTTCTCATCAAATCATACATATTTCATGTATACAAATAGCAAAATACCAAATGCCTGAGGTGTCATTGGAGGTTTATATAGGGTTTCAATAAACAGGGTCTTCTGTCAGTAGTTGTGTATACACAAAGGGGTGTTAAACAGGCTACAGTAACAGGATATGGGGGTCATGTGTTGGTAACTGTGTATACACAATAGGGTGTCTTCAAAGAGTCAAGTTGTATCATTTACTTTCAATAATTAATGACCTTTATTGGGATTAAAAATATGATAAATGAAATCAATCACTTCTCAGCATTAAATTTAACTATATAATTCATTGAAAACAACTGTGATATCACAAAGCTGGCTTGTTTCTTGTTGTCTGGTGTCTGAACAACAGCTTTAGTGAGCATATTTGTGACTTTTAGTCCAGTGAGGTTTTGTCCCGTGACTTTTTATCCTATCTAATCAAAAGTCATCATTGTGACTTTTTATCCTATCTGTCCTATCTAATCAAAAGTCACCATTGTGACTTTTTATCCTATCTGTCCTATCTAATCAAAAATCATCATTGTGACTTTTTGTCCTGTGACTTTTTGTCCTACGGATTTTGTGACTTTCTCTCCGTAATCTAAATAACATTATACAGATTTTTAGCGGAATTTTATACTTTGATGCATATATTTTTTCTTTGAGCAGTCACTTACAATTCGCATCTTACAGTTCAACCATCTCATGCTTAAAGAAAAAAAGGTTTTAATGACTGATCCATACACAAATAAAGGGATCAGCATTATGGCCTTCATGAAATGGCATGAAATTCTCATCGTTGGATAAAGCAGAATTATATATATATATATATATATATATATATATATATATACACATGTATATATATATATATAATACATAGTGTTTAGCTAAAACTCAGAATTCTTTTTATGCTGATATATATATATATATATATATATATATAGATAGATAGATAGATAGATAGATAGATAGATAGATAGATAGATAGATAGATAGATAGATAAATTCTCAGTTAATGTACACAAATCTTTATTCTGAAAAAACAATTAAAGAATTCCAAAACTGTCCTTCTATACTTATTCATATTGCTAAATGTTTGCAGAAAAGACAAGACAAATATAATTATATGCATGTAATTATAATGCGTTTCATTTTTTACACAATGTCAAACATAAGCACCCTCAATACCAAGTAAATTAACACAATGTACGCTTCGCTGAGATCATGTATTCATTTTTGAAAGGTGATATTGCATTAGTGTCTCTATCAATACGTATAATGTCTGATACGAAATTATGCTGCCAGAATATTGAAAACATCAATGGAAACCGTGTTAAGATATTGTTGTCAAACATTATAAACTCAGACATAAAGGAAATCATACACATTCTAGAAACCTTAAGTGTCTGCGCTCATGGGGTTCCAAAACAGATAACGCACACATAACGTACATTTCACGTTTGCAAAACTCATTTTCCATACTTAATTTTGGTATATATATGTGTGTGTGTGTGTGTGTGTGTGTGTGTGTGTGTGTGTGTGTATGTGTCGACTTTCCGCTCTGTTGAGTGACATTTTCTGCAAATATGAATAGAGATGAAATTGTCTATATGGGGCTATCATAATCATCAAGTATAACTAGTATTGCCTTAACAATAAATATCCGTTGACCAGGGGGTATCATCGTTTTTCAAAGGAAAGGGGGTCGGAATCACAAATTGAAAGTTTATTGGCTTCTCAAAACATCTTGACAAGCAGAAAAAATGGTGGATAATTTTTTATATAAATGCTCTATCGTCTTTATTCACAATTCTCAAGCTATAAATCGTATTTGTAAAGGATTTGATAGGACCACATTGAAACATCATATCTAATAGGAAAACCATCATTTACAACTGATATTTCATACAATATTTCACGTTCCTTCAATCTAGCATTGCTAACAGACGTACGTGTATGTTACAAACAATATATATTAATGTTTGGAATATTTGACACTATCATTCTCTGACAGTGGAAATAATGTATCATGATTGACGGAATGTAAAGTTTGATCTTCAATACAATTGAGTAGTTTATGATATAAGAAATGTACGTTACAATATATAAGGTGCATCCCCCCATAATGTCGTAATAATATGTAGTCAGAATCATCATCTACAATTTCAGAAATGGGAACAATATCGTCTAAAAATTGGCATATCCATGTTAAATTTGTTTACATCACCAGATTTCAAAATCAGTGATCTCGTCAAACTTGTATCCAATTACTAATTTCTGCATTGTTTCTGATTTCATTAGAATCTTAAACATAAATTACTTCAAAACCACGCGGTCATATACTTTGTGCAAAATTAGACAAATTTTTAACACAATGTCGTATGATTTGGTAACGTATGCTAGTCAGTAACGCAGGTTTCGAACAATGCATTGTTGCTTAAACAAAGGTTAAGGACATTTCATAATTTTTTATATTCGATTACAAATACGCAAGATGAATGAAACGTACAGTATTTCATGTTTCATGTATTATACTATTTTCACCAGGCATATATTGCATTGAAAAACTCGTTTTTTCAAAACATGAAATACTGTACGTTTCATTCTTATCCATACGCTAAGAGAACACAATATTAAAATTTGGATAAATCAAAGGCTATATTCTCTTTTAAAAAATGAAACCTATGGATCGGCGACATGACTTTATAAGATACACATTTACAGAGCTCCAGTTAATTTTTTATCTCAAAGAGTATTTACCCCCTGATTTTCTAATCAATGAGTATTTTGCTTTTCAGAAGAATTCAAAAGTGTATTTTTTTAATTTACTGATTATCGTTGTTCTTTTGCACAGCACAGAAGATGTCACCAGATAAACGATACTTCTTCCGTTAAACTTGAACTTAAAGTTTATACTAAAAGGCCGCTCCAGCTATTTACGGAGAAAATCCTTTGTAGTTCTTTAATTTAAAACTATTCATTGTCATTTGAAATTTGATATTTATCATTGATGCATTAAATTTGAATATGTCAGACATTCAAGTCACATGATTATGATCTAATTTTGTATATCATTCGTCCACGATCGATAATACAAAGGTTTTTTTCCCTGTGCTTTCGACCGCACAATAACTCTTTAAGAAAGAAAGTATAACAATTAGGAATATATAATAGTGTTTTGAGTTAACTCTTCCAATTTTTCAAAATTGTGATTGTCATCCAAATGTATTTCATAGCGCTAAATATCATGTATGATCAATCCCTGGGCTAACCTCACTTCATATGAATAGATAATTCATATTTATATCATACTACATGTATCACAAATACGGGGACTAATAAGCATTACTTTGGGAGTGTAAAGCGTATTTACATTCGCTAATGAGTAATTATACGCATGGTTTTCAACTTAAATGCGTATTTGGTAAAATTTAATGAGTATTTACGCTGATACGCACCTTATCTGAGCTCTGCGATTTACCAATTTGAAAATCACACAATAGAACTTATCATTTTTCAACTCATTCATGCTATCGAACTTCATCAAAAAATCTGTTGTTATGCGTACCTTTTATATATCACTGATAATGAAATATAAAATACCTGCTCTGGCTTGTAACGTACGTTTCATTTCTGTACATAACGGTATTCCTTACTACAGTAGTTGGCCATAAGTAAGTTCACAAAGAGAATTTTCTCTATATATTTAATGCAAATCTATCTTTTTTTCAAAATCTTCTCTTACCCCCCCCCCCCCCCCCCCCAAATTACACATACTTATATAAATAGTATATACTCTCAAATTAAGATTCGTGTTAAAATCGTCATATCTTTACAATATATTATCATATATTTATTCTTAAATTATTATATGCTACTGTGAATACTTCTGAGATCAGTGCTTTTTATTTCATCAAAATTGATGAAGAAATGCGGTCAGAAAAATTGTTTAAAAGTATATGGTTTTGTATTAAATATATAGTGAACATTTTTTTTGGGAACTTACTTATGACCTAGTACTGTATACTATGTTTACATATCAATGGACAAATATATGTTAATTTCCAGTTATGGCAACCATTTCTTTTAAAAATTCTCATTGAATTTCTAAATGGAATAGGTAAGTACTAATAAAACAATTAAAAAAGAGAAAACAAGTACTACGTTAAAGGAGCCTGCATGTGCATATTTTTTTATACTTGCATACTGTACTTACTAAACTATAATTATACTGATTTGATTGCAGTTTTATATGTATTCAAGCAACAATATCATTTTCAGCTGTTTCTGAAACAGTTGGGTTAACTTATCTAATATATCAGGTTGTTAATTTAAATCCTGTCTACAATTAGTATTTCATGTATAAATGTAATTATAGATGTGTGCAGTGCAGAAGTGTTAACTTTGCCAGTATCAGTACCTCCGAATGATTGTTATTTATTTTCATTGTTATAATTAATTGCTTGTTTAACCTGTGGTGCATAAGCAATATACATAGCTTATAGTGTAAACAATTTGTAAGGAAGAAATTTTGTCTTGCAAAAAAATTATTTAATCACTTAAATTACATACTCATGCCTGCTTTTGAGATTAAAAAGTGTTAAGTGTTTGAAATAATTAAATACTGGTGTTAAATTCATGATATTTAATAATAAAAAAAAAAAAATTAAAAATCCATTGAATTCATTTTGGTGACAAAATGACAGGTGATGGGGCATCATCTTACATTAAAAAATAAAAAATTATACATATACTTGAATTTATAAACTTAGAAAGACCCACCAACATTTAAACTACATCATCGTCTTTAATTTGATCGGGCGTGGTATACCTTATAATACGTCACAAGCAATGGCGCCGGCAAATGGCGCCGGATGTATTGGATTTTTCTATGAATTGTCTGTATAACGGTAACGGTACCAATTCAGTGTACCATTTTTTCCAGATAACCATTTCTCAACTCATCTAAGAGGATATCCTGTGTATATTATCGCAGTATTGGGTATAGTGTACTTTTTTCTGGGTATAGCACTTTTTTGGGGGTATTGCACAGATTCCAGGCACCGATATATATGTAAAGACCTAAGTAACCTGTAATTCTGAAGTCACAACGACACAAGATTAAATTTATATCATTGTCTTCGTGTTCAAAAACAATCATCATGCTCTCCTTTGACACATTTTCATCTGTCAATCTCAGATGTAAGTAAACGACATCAAATGTAAAATGGGTTAAAGAATCGTGGGGGATAATCCCAAATTATCAAACTTGGATTCGGACCGGCTCCATTGAATCTCTTGAAAACATAAAGTAAAATGTCTACATATGGGGTTCAGGGGTTTTAATTTACTATATCTGGTCCCACCCTCCTTAACAATTGTGCTGTAAAACATATTACCTAATAAAAATAAATCATTTTCCTTTACCTGAATCTTTATATCACCTATTCATTTACGTCTTGTCTGCATTTTGCGAACCAACATGGAATGTTAGAACCAAGGTAAAGTAACAAATGATTTGATTGGTTGAGTTGGACGCCTTTGCGTAGAAGCCAATCAAAATAGTTTTTCTAAAATGTCATGGTCTGTGTTGACAAACTCAGAACGCATGCTCGTCAGCATTTTCCGGTAGGTTTCCTCCAAAAGTTACAGAAGGGACAATCCTGAATATTTACCGTAGGTTAGGCGAATTAAAACATTTTCTTTTCAGAGGGAAATTGATTGAATGTTTAATTTTTCAATAATTGATAGGTTATTCTTAAACCATGTCTTGCATTGTATAGGCGTACTGATTTGGAAGTAGGTAAATACCAGGTCGATAAACTGAAGAGAAAAAAAAAATCAATGTAATGTTTGTTATTATGAGTTACCTTTTTTCTTAAGAACAACGGGTAAATGCTAGATTTGCTTCTGTCAATTACTATTGGGTATTTCTCAAAATGTTTCAATAAGAAGTGGGGACACCATTTGCATACATGTTTTTGAGAACGCAATAAACTTTGTCCAAATGTCAGTGTTTCACCAGCATTTGAACATTGAGAGAAAATGTTGAAAGATAGGATAGATTTTAATCAAACTGAGTACTATAGTGGTTGGTGACTTTGACTAAAATAGATGGAGATATTGTTAATATACTTTAAATTTATTTCCAGAGTGTAATGAGTGCCCAGTAGCTTTCAGTCTGGAGGAGGAGAGCACTGGTCCTTACTTAGATAGGAGGTTCACATCTCTGGTATATGTTTGTTTCATATATTAAAGTTTTTTATTTAAACCAACGCTTGCACACAGATATTTTACTTTTGCAAACAATAACCTGTGTCTGAATTTCCTTTTATTCCATATTCATTAGTATTGGGAATCAACTGGAAAACACAATAATCAGTTTATGGGAATAATTGAAGAGGCATACCAATTCAGTTTTGTTAGCTCACCTGAGCTGAAAGCTGAAGTGAGCTTTTCTGATGACCTGTTGTCTGTCTGTGTCTCTTCGTCTGTAAACTTTTTACATTTTCGACTTCTTCTCCAGAACCAATGGGCCAATTATAACCAAAGTAGGCCAAAAGCATCCTTGGGTGAAGGGCTTTCAAGTTTGTTCAAATGAAGGGCCTTGTCTCCTTAAAAGGGGAGATAATTGCAAAAATAGGGTGGGTCATTTAAAAATCTTCTTCTCAAGAACCACTGGGCCAGAGGAGCTGAAATTTACGTGAAAGCTTCCTTACATAGTGCAGATTTGAGTTTGTTAAAATCATGACCCCCAGGGGTTGGATGGGGCCACAATAGGAGATCAAAGTTTTACATACAAATATATAGGGAAAACCTTTAAAAATCTTCTCCAAAAACTACTGGGCCAGGAAAGTGGAAATTTGCATGAAAGCTTTCTGACATGGTGCAGATTCAAGTTTGTTCAAATCATGACCTCCGGGAGTAAGATGAGGCTACAAATTAGGGGATCAAAGTTTTTTATACAAATACATGTATATAGGGAAAATCTTCTCAACAGAAAAGCTGAGATTTACATGAAAGCTTCCATACATAGTGCAGATTCAAGTTTGTGAAACTCATGACCCTTGTGGTTAGGATGGGGCCACAATAGGGGATCAAATTTTACATAACTAATAAATACAAAAAAAATCTTTAAAAAATTTCTCCTCAAGAACCATTAGACTAAAGAAATCTATATTTGCACAAAAGCTTCCGGACATAGTGCAGATTGAAGTTTGTAAAAATCATGGTCCACATGGGTAAGATGGGGCCACAGTAGGGGATCAAAATTTTACATACAAATATATAGGGAAAATCGTTAAAAATCTTCTTCTTAAAAATCACTGGCCAGAAAAGTTTACATTTACATGAAAGCTTCATGACATATTGCAGATTCAATTTTGTAAAAATCATGGGCCCCAGGGAGTAGGTTTGGGCCACAATAGGAATCAAAGTTTTACATGCGCATAGGAAAAATCTTTAAATATGAGCCCAGGTGAGCGATGTGGCCCATGGGCCTCTTGTTATAATTGGAATATTAAGATATGATGAAGTACACAATTTTTGCATGATTATTTAAAATTGAAAATTTGACATGTCCTACAGACTCTGAAGCGTACTACTACACCATTTAAATTGTTACGTCAAAGTTCCAGTGCTCCAAGTCACATCTGCGAACAGGTCGCAAAATGGCGACTTCAAGACTTCTGATCGCCATTATCAAATTTCTAGTGGCCATTTCCAAAATTTCTACTCGCCATGGTAAAAGATTTTGTAAATAAGACTTACGAAGTTGTTTTTTTTTTAATTTGAATATCTTTCAAGAAAAAACTCGACATCCATGCATGCGTTTTGTTTGTTTTATTTTTAAACTGATTAGAAATGTGCCGTGAAACATGCTGGATGTTAACAAGTCAAGTATTTACTCTGGCAAAAGTTATATTGCATTGGGCCATCCTGTATATTTTACAGTACGCTTCTGGAGAAGAAAACCCAGCGTTCCACACAAGGTCTTTAATAAGTGGGTCTTCACTGCTTATGCGAATAATTTAAGAGCTTCTATTTTTGTTGGATCTTTTGCTTCACAATCAGTACCAGCATGTATAACAACATTACATCCCAAGTTTGTAAATGTCTTTGAAAATTAGCAGCAACAGTTGCCCCACTCGACTTACTGAGCCAATAATGCAGTCACAGACAAAGACATGGCTTTTACTGTTACTGTGAATAGTTACACTTCTACATTTGAAAAATGTTCACCCGGTCGTAGCGAAATCAGATAATGGGTGTCCAGAAATGGTGGACGTTACTGGCTGATTGGCCTCACAACTTCTTCAAAACATTTTGCTATCTCTGTATATCAACCACGAAAATTCCTTCAGTCATTTCAAGACTGGGGTTCTTTACTTTTGCTTTTTTCTTCAGATACAACTACGTCGTCTTTAGATGCAGAGCCTTCTCCGTGTGATTCTTGAATTTTTTCGTTACATGTACTAGGCTGAGGCTTCTACTGTTCACTACCAGTTGATAAATCCAAAGTGCTCTAACCCTCGTTTCCCGCCATCTTGATTCTTAGACCGAGACTGAAAAATATTTATTCAGACTTCCGATCCCGATTATAAAATTTTACTGGATGTCCAAATTTTCTCCACTCGCGAAAATGTGACTTGATTATAATCTCTAGTCACAAAATTGATTTTCTGGTCACAAATGCGACCATTTTACTCGCAACTTGGAGCACTGAGTTCCATTCCCAATATTTAAAGAATCATTCCATTCCCACATCAAACCATTCAGTATTTTGTTCTTAGACCAAAGTATTCTTCTCTCATCTAAAAAAGTTATTTCCCTCAAAGCATTCATCCCCGCATGGTCAGTTGGAACTCGTGCAGCTCAACATGGCGCTTAGTGGAGATGGAAGAAGATAATTGCTTTGATTAGATAATCTATTTTTATTGTTGTACAAGGATGGAGAGTTCTGCAGATCAGATCCATAAAAGTTTACAGACAAATACCAGTTCCTTATGACATGGCAGAGCATATTTTCATTTTGGGGTAAAAGGGAAATTTACTTTCATCAAAATTGTAAATGGACATCAACTTACTGAAGAAGAAAATATGTAAAAATGGATTATTCTTTTTGAAACCAATAAATGAATAATTTACTGTTGATGAAAAGAAAAAGTTTGTGCAGTGGGGATTCTTTCTTTCTTTTTTTTTTTTTTTTTTGTTCGATAGAGAATTTTTGTACAAACAAAATGTCAAATTATGAGATCTACATTTAATATGCATAATTCTTAGACTAATATGAATTTAATATGTTTTGAAATGGTGAAAATGTTGGAAAGATAAAATGAATTTCAACTGGTGTGTTGTCATCTTCAAAAGAAAGTATGAAGGTACGTAGTGATCAATAGTAATGGTGTACATGTACTAGTCTATAGGGGAGCGGACGCAATGTCTATGTATGAATAAAAAAGACAAAAAGTGTCCCAAATGCAGAATTTGAAATTGAGCCCAAACTGTTCTTTCCCATCTTGGACCAAAGCGTTCTGTTCTTTGTGAGAACTGTTCATTCCTGATTTTAAAGCGTTCCATTCCCAATGAGAACTGTTCTGTTCAAACCATTCAGCATTCGTTCTCCAAACAAAGTTGTCGTTCCCAAACTGTTCAGCATTTGTTCACCATTCCACTGGTGTAGTAGTATGCTTCAGAGTCTTTATTTAAATTGAAGTATTTATCAAATACTGTACAGTTCTATTGTGCAAATTGGAGTCATGGACAGGATCAGGGTTTAAACTCTTTTTTTTAAATTATTATTTTTGTGAACAATCTGTATAGATCATAATACATGTTCAATATGCATACCAAGGATCATGTAGGAATACAGACCGGTTTTTTATATGTGAGAGAGAGAACGTTAAGGAAAGATCTGTTCCAATGGGTATCAAATTTTTGCGTTTCATAAAAGAGTTCTAAGTAGGATATTGCAAAACGAATGTTCAATGATTTCTCAGTACATCTGGCTGTATAAATGTAGCATTTCAACCAAAGGATAAGAGTATATTGCATACTGCAGAGTTTAAACTTAATGGGCACCTAAATTCGCTGTCTCGCTTGCCCTCATGGCGAGTGATTTCTTTTAATAGGATTTGGTCATAATTGTATCGGGTTTGGTAATTGTTATATCTTTAGTGACCAGACACTTTTCCGAGAGTTATTTACAAGCTACATTATGTATATTTAAAGCGTTTTGAAGACCTTCTAAAGCGAAAGTAAACCATGTGCGATTTTTACCCAAGTGGATCTGCAAGATCACTGATTTCAAAACAGCTAGATGTTTTTGAGCTGTTGGCAAGAAGGGTACGATTGCAGTCTTCATGATGTTTATGACATAGGGATATGAAAAAATAAAAAGCTACTGTTTGTACTAAAAAAGCAGTGTTGTTGTCAGAATAAATTGCAAAATATTGAGTTGGAATACAAATAATTTGATAATGTTTTTGTAGTATAGTACATGTATATTTATGCATATTATTTAAAATAAAAAAGTATGGAAACCTATTTTTAACCTCTCTAAATATTGCTATGTATTCAAACGGTATAATGAAACAAACTCAAAATATATGATCCATTCAAACATGTCATGGATTTCTTGCATTATATTTCATCAGATGTGGGCTAGCATGTTTTGTTGTGGGCTCCCAGAAATAACATTTCAGGAGCACACATGTGTCTTGAACATTTCAGTAAAGTTTCAACCCTGAGGATATGTATAGGCATAACCCTGTTTTTCCGAATCCCTTTTTTTTTCGAATTAAATATTGTTTTTATTAAAAGATCTTGGAAGTCACTTTATGCGTGATGAGGTAAGTATTCTCATTTTCCAAGCTTACACTTAAATTTCAAGTTACACTTTAGGAACTTGTCTTTTTATTCTAATAGCCAAACTGAGTAGAATTTTTAGATCACCTGAGTCGGGTGACATTGCTATTGGTCTGTGTCCATCGTGAGTTAACAATTCAACATTTTTAACTTTTTCTTGATAACTACTATATCAATTCCTTTCAAATTTGATATGAAGCATCTTTGAGACAAGGGGGACACAGATTTTGAATTTCAGGACTTCTTTTCCCTTTGAGGTGGGGCAAAACTGCTGAAAATTTACTAATTTTTAAACATCTTTTCTACAACTGCACATATGTAAGAAAAACTAAATGTAGTCATGTACAGCATGAATGCTTCTATGAAAATTGTAAATTTCATTATCTCCTCTCGAGAATATTTCGCTCATCTGACTCCAGGGTTGAGCCAAACTTGGTATTTAATGTTTATGTGTAAAATATGTAACTAACATCTTTAATGCTGTTGATACTAAATGGATGTTTAGAAGGAGCAAGTAGCCCATTACCAAAATTGTAAATTTCACAATCCCAGGGGTAGGGGTTTTGGTACCAGGGTAGGGCTAAATTTATCATTGTCTTTATCATTTGAAAGACTTCTTTAAAGGTATATGTACTGTATTAAACATTATTTTCTTCAATATTTAAAGCAGACCGTGTATTTTGTCGGTATGATAAACTTTGAAAAATGATATGATTTTACAATTTCAACGAATTATATACAGGTATTAAAGGAGTACTGGTCTACTCAATATAAGAGGGAAACTGATTTTCTAGTGCATGTTTATGAAGGAATGATGTTAATGGTGAATGTGTGCAAGCACGTGAGAAAATTATTATTAGAAGCATCATGGGAGATAAGAATTTCGTCTACTGTACAGTATGTAGTCCTACTGAATGGTGATTTCATGTTAAACATGAAATATAACTCCCCTTCTATTGCTCAAATTGGTTTTTTCTACCATGTTTTCTATCTGACTGTCTTTTATTGCTGAATGTGTCCCGTCTACAGCCTGCAGGTCATCCACTCTTTTACATTGCCATGTAATTCGTTTACTTTAAAATTCCTGAGCATTGTCACATTGGGTGTTCACTATCTGACTCGGAGAATGCATGATTAAATAGGAAATTAGCTTGATTACATTTTAATCCAATTGAATTAAATTGCATAATTTGCATAAAGTGTATAACTTATATAACTTGGTATAAAACACATGCTTTTTATACCTTTGATAATACCCAAAGAATATGGCATATATAGTTTTCATTTTGCTGATAATGTATAAAAATTGAATGCATAATTCATAGAAAAAGCAGAACAACAATTCTTTTAAAAGTCTATATTAATATGCCTGATTGAAGTTTTTGTTTGAAATTTAGTATTTTGGTCAATAATTTCAAAAAAAATTATCTGTAACCCCCACTTTTTAAACTTCCGTTTTCAATGTTAAGGCAATATTTTTTGTAATTCATATGCAATTTGAAAAATTGACAGTTGTCCTATTATGTTCTTTAAGAAATGAATCTTATAATTCTTTTCTTGATGGCAGTATCATAGGGAAAATTGGACGGAATTCTTAATCAATGTGCGTAGATATTGAAGCATCCCCATGCTGTGTGGATTTGAGTTTCATTTATCATTAAATCATAACCCCAATGGGGTAGTTTGGGATCATTATACATGAATTTAGAGAGTTAATGATAATTGTGAACTCTTTAAAAATTATTTTGCGACATGAAGATGTTTGTATGTTCAAGTTACAGCTTTAAAACTATTCATTGAATCAGCATTTCTGTCTTACTGTGGTTGTTACATATTGACATGGACAGCAAAAATGAAGAGTTTGATGTGTGGAATGATGTTATATGATTTTCTTGAAATCAATGACATTCTTTGGAATATGAAATAATGCGATTTGTGTCATATCAAAACAGTTGTATTGAGATAGATATTGATGTAGACATATGTCATCTTGGCCCTACAGCTGACATAATATTAAAATCTGTGAACAAGAACAGTACACTTTAGAGATAAGTATTGATTTTTTTTCCTTAAAATTTTTCAAATGTCATTTGTTACAGTCTCTTGGAGAGAGAAATTCTCTGGCTAATTCTGGACTTTGGAGTAATTGCACAAATTACTTCAGTATGCCAATAAGAAGAAAACGAAGCTCACCTACCACTGAGGATCCAAGGAATAAAAAGGCAAAGGTGTCTACATGGTATGATATATACACAAGAAAATTTTTTCCTCCCACTTTATTTTTGATTGTAGTTGTAATCAATAAATTTGTTATCAATATATACTCTCAGTCCAAAAGGCTTTGATGCAGTATGGATATATTTTTTATTATTGGTACATTACAGTGACCAACTAGTGCATGAAAATATTCACAGCTTTAGTTTGCCTATTATCCAATTTGTTGATTACTAATACTTTGCATAGTGCTCAACGTTAAATAAAAAATTGGTCTTGATTATAGTGTTTTATTTTGATAATTTTGCAGATATAAGACCTTATGACATTTAATTGTGTTTTATTCCTCTTCTTACTCTTGTAAAGCGTCTCGGAGTAATTTGTTTTATATAAGATGCTATATAAATCTTATCATTATTATATTATTATTATTTCATCATTTTTAGCAAACACTTCCAAACAAGCTTGTTGAAATCATAATTCATGCATCTACGAGAGTAGGGACATGTGTAGGTGGTCTTCATTGTCACATCTTAAAAAGTTTTTGCTATTGTGTATATTTGTTGTGAATGTTCAATTTCTTCATTTGTTATGGATTCTAAAGATTCAAAATTTATGTCAAGATCTAGAAATATTTATGACATGTCATACCTCGGAACCAGCAGGTCTTGTACATGTCATAACGATTTCCCAAGGCTAAGGTCATTTGTTGGTTATTTGCAGCACCCAGAATTCTCAAAACTAAGTGAGGTAGATTTTGACCTCTATCTACATTCATACATTTAAGATTTTAAATTTTCCCTACTGAGTTAAACTAAACAAAGTGAACAACAATTTTCTGGGGAAAATTTGACTGACAATACATGTAATCAGTAGGAGTGGTTTAATGGCATTTGACTGGGTCATTTTATGCACAAAATGTGTTGGTGGATGGTGATAGGCAGGGGTATGTTATAATACTGTGGTTTTGTATTGAGAAGAAAACAGGACTTCAATATCTTTTGGCATTATTATACCCCACGCAACGAGTTGTGGACGGTATAATGTTTTTGTTCCGTCAGTCCATTTTTTGTGCATATTCCCAAGAAATTCTGATGCAATAAAAAAAAAGTGGGAGTTATGCCCCTTTTGAACTTAGAATTTCAAGCCCATCTGTCCTGTTCTTATCAGCTCAACTCCTCTGAGGCTACTCAACAGAATTTCGTGAAACTTTGTTGTTAATAAGGATACACTGTGTAGATGTGCATTTTCCCAAGAAATTCTGATTCAATGATTTTTCTGGGAGTTATGCCCCTTTTGAACTGTGAATTCCGAGCCCATCTGTCCTGTTCATATCAGCATAACTCCTTTTAGACAGCTCAACAGAATTTCGTGAAACTTTGTAGTTAATAAGGACACATTGGTGTAGATATGCATATCCCCAGGAAATTTTTACTCAAGAATTTTTCTGGGAGTTACTGTAAACCAACTTTTATTCGCGACTACTTTATTTCGTGATTCACCTGTGGTAAACTGGTTCATGGCAAATAATTTTCGCAATCAAGTCCTTTTTCATTACAGATGACAGACATTCAAGGACTGGTTCACGAGATGGGGTTCTCGCTAATCTTGCAAAATTTTCTCACATGAATAAAAGTTGGTTTACAGTATGCCCCTTTTGAAATTAGAAGTTTGAGCCCATCTGTCCTGCATAGCATTACCATTCATTATGTGAGGCATTGTCAAGCAATGTTGGAGCATTGGGTATGCTCACTTTTTCTTTCATTAATACTAAATTGAAACTAAATGGATATTTATAATGAGCAGGTAGCCCTTTACCAAAATTGTAAATTTCATGATCCCAGCAGTGGGGTTTTGGTATCAGAGTGGGGCCAAAATGGTCAGTGATTAAATGTGTTAACAATTGAACATTTTTAACATCTTCTTGATAACTACCATTCCAACTCTATTCAAATTTGGTATGAAGCATCTTTCAGACAAGGGGGACTTAAATTGTCAATATTTGGACTCCTGCATCCCCTGGGCCTTAGGGACTGGGCAAAAACTGCCAAAAATTTACCTATTTTCAAAAGTCTTCTTCTCTACAACCTCATATATCTAAGAAAAACTAGATGGATAGTGATGTAAAGGTCCTTACTAGGGAGACCTCTACCAAAATTGTTAAGTTCATGATCCCTGGGGCAGTGGTTCTGAATCTAGGGCAGCGACAAACTTGGTATATAGTGTATATGTGTAAACATTTAAATAATATCTTCTTTAATGCTATTGATACTAAATAGGTATTTAGAAGGAGTAAGTAGTCCTTTACCAAAATTGTAAATTTCATGATCCTAGGGGGTTTGGATCCAGGATGGAGCTAAAATTATGATAGTGATTAGGTGGCAGGGGACAGTTTCTTTGGTTTTGAAACATGTGGATAGGGGGTATACACCAAAGTCAGATTATGACAGACTAATGAAAAATCATATTTCCCTTTTATGTCAATACTTGTATTTCATATTAGTGTAGTTAATAAATTATGACCCTAAATTACATGTAATCTATAAATACTGGTGCTGGTGCACAAAACATGCTCTGAGCAGGTTCCCCTTTTTTGCTTTGATTTTCCCTCATTTGGGCTAATCCGCACCACCCCCACACCATCACAGTACCAAACATGGGGATTTAGACACTGTGCACAATCAAGAACCCTATCTGCCCTTCTCAAAAATCTACCTCTCATATGGGGCCATCCACCTTCCCTCACAGCTACAGACCTTTTGCTAGACCCTGCATGTTTTCACCGGAATTTCTTCAGCAACTGACCACGTGTCTTAGTTTCGTATTTGCACCCATCTATATGCTAGGAATCATGGTGACACCTACATGTTGTATATCAACATTTTTACTAAGCACTCAGCTACATTTGACATGCATCCTAAAATTATTGTATACATTTTTACACATGTAATATCACTTCAAATACAGGGTAATTCCATTTTTTGAAAAAGTTGACCGGGCCTATAGTGCGAAACTGTCCCCTGCTACCTTATTGTCTTTATCATTTGAAAGACTTCTTTAAGTTTGCTGATACAATATAGAAAACTATAAAATGCATATTTAGGAAAAGCAGAAAAGGGTGTACCAAAATTGTGAATTTTACAACTTCAGGGATTTGACTCTAGGATGGGTCCGAATTAGTGATGTTGTGTTTATGTTACATATATTATATCATGTAAAGCCTTTCATCAGTATAGTCATTTTCAAGGGCATTTAAGTTTTAAAAACACATCTTGTTTAATAATTTTTTCTAGATTTCGTAGTCCTTGGGACTAAGTGATACTTTTATCTAATACGCAGGTGACCGGTATGTCCACAAAGGAGCTACAATGGGGTTCCAAAGTTTACATGGATGTATATTGTATAAATCTTTTTTAAAAAGGGATATGATTTTAATCAGATTGTTGCCCTTTTGAACCAGGTGAGGTTCACATTGAATCCATTTCATGTTAGATTATATGAACACAAGTGTGGAATTTTTTGCTTTGAAAAAGGTTATTGTGAAATGAGTAGCAAGTAATTTTCACATTGCTGCATCAGATTTGTTCAACCATGACTCCTTTGATGAGGAAAAAGAACAAAATAAATCTGTTTGTTACAGTTGGAAGCTGCTGCTCAGATGAGTGATGTAACCCGTGGGGCTCTTGTTTTGAGAATGGGTGGGCAACAGGGGCAGATAAGAATGAAATGATGTAGAGATATAGTAATATGTTTTCAATCAATTTCAGGTCCAGACGTAATGAACTCGAAAACGATTTTAGTACAAAGAGATGCATAGCATGGTTCCATGAGTATACAGGTACTGTTTTATACTCTTGATTGATTTGATTGATTACAGGCACTTTGTAAGTTGGCATGTCTGTCTAGGAACAGGGCTTTGATATTTGGTAGCTGTAAGCTATATCTGATGACCTTGTCGTAAATGAATCGCTCAGAGAAAACTGAAGTATTACTTTTCAAAAGGGATATTTTACATGTAATTGGTGTAGTCTTTTAAAGTGGCATGGACATGATTTGAGCTTAAAGTAATACAAGCTGTAACTGACGGTAAATAAATTGAAAAATAAAAGAACAAATATTTAACATATTTGTGATTGAATATTTACAACTTAATAGAATCAGAATGAATCTAATGAAGCAATAAACCTGTCAAATCAGCAGAAAATGTCGATTCATGAATCATTGTCATCTTGTCAGTAATTCCTGCTTGTAATCTCTGATATGCATTGACCTCTGAGGTCACTAGTTAGGAAAAAAAAGTAAAAGAGAGGCACTGAGCACGTGTCAGGTTTGTAAATAATTTAATATGCTAATTTTATAGAAAATTCACTATCAAAATTTCATTAGAGTAGCACATTTGCATAATTATTATTTTCTTACACTTGTAGTACTTCTTGTCAAACGAAACATGTAGTTACTCATGTCAGTTTCCATCTATGTATATAACCTCGGTCTCCGCAACCCGATTATGTTTGGCAATCATTGTTCCCATGTCCGTGTATACGACGCAATGGCGGTTTATACGAAACGCTCATTGTAAATATGCTCTCAAATCTTGGGGATTATATTAGTTATACAGATAGAAGTTAATTGATGCATATTTTGATAGTTGAAAAAATAACGTCAGTTACAGCTTGTATTGCTTTAAAATTTTCAGATTATACTTTTCCATTTGTAATGTTTACGATGCTTAACTTATATATCTCTAATTTTCAGTAAAAATTTGAATGTCAAGATGTCGAGTTACAATTCCTTGTTAAGTAAACAAGGTTTGTGTCATTTTCTAATAAGCAATTTATATGTAAACAAGAATATGTCACAAGCCTTGTTTAGATTACAAAGAAATGTGAGTACTGTATCTCACTTTTAGCTTAACAACTAACATTTGAATTTTTGCTAATCATTACAAATACCATAATTATACCCCCCCGCAACAAGTTGTGGGGGGGGGGGGGGGGGGGTATACTGGAATCGGGTTGTCCGTCTGTCTGTAGACGCAATGGTTTCCGGGCTCTAAAGCATTATCCTTTCCACCTACCGTCACCATATCATATATATGGACTACCCATGGGATGAAGATGTTCCCTATTGATTTTGGGGTCCAAAGGTCAAGCACACTGGACATCAAAGTAGCAATATGGTTTCCGGGCTCTAAAGCGTTATCCTTTCCACCTACAGTCACCATATCATACATATGGACTACCCATGGGATGAAGATGTTCCCTATCGATTTTGGGGTCCAAAGGTCAAGAGCACTGGACATCAAAGTAGCAATATGGTTCGGTTTGTCATGCCATTTGTTTTTTACACTCAGAAAAGAGGTAGTTTATACCTATTACCAACACCCTTTGGGAGATTGGGGTAAGCGGGGGGTATTCTTAGTGAGCATTGCCACAGTACCTCTTGTTTAACATTGGAAACATTAAAAATGGGAAAATAAAATTAATATTTTTTTTAGCTCAAATTGTTTCTAAACCCCTTTAACAAAGGCCTTGTGGATGATACATGTAATAGGATATTACTATCATTGTCTGCTATTGTGTTAGACTTTCAGAATTTTTAAGGCAGATTTCTCATTTAACGCATGCTGGCTGTACATGTTTAGACCTTGCCACCTGGATTACTGTAGATCACTTATTTCGTGAGACTTTATTTTCATGTTTATACAATGATGAATTTATTTACCAGGCATCATTATTTATTATATAAGTCTTCATGTCGAAGAGTTTATATGCAAGAATTAAGTAAAGTCTTTCATCGGTATGGGCATTTTAGGGTGTATGTGTTTTAGAACACATCTTGTTATATAAATCTAAGGAGGAACACCATGGAGGTTGCAAGTGATAATGATACTGGTAGGTTGACATTCTAAGTGATAATGATACTGGTAGGTTGACATTTCTAAGTGATAATGATGCTGGTAGGTTGACATTTCTAAGTGATAATGATGCTGGTAGGTTGACATTTCTAAGTGATAATGATGCTGGTAGGTTGACATTTTTAAGTGATAATGATGCTGGTAGGTTGACATTTCTAAGTGATAATGATGCTGGTAGGTTGACATTTCTAAGTGATAATGATACTGGTAGGTTGACATTTCTAAGTGATAATGATACTGGTAGGTTGACATTTCTAAGTGATAATGATGCTGGTAGGTTGACATTTCTAAATGATAATGATGCTGGTAGGTTGACATTTCTAAGTGCAGATTCAAGTTGGTGACCAAAGAGTTTTTCAGTATCGCTCAAATTTGTATTTTCTCCTTTTTATGGTCCATGTATATATCAATCAATAACAATCGGGGGTCGCCTATACTGTAGATTCCTAAATATATGTGAAGAATTCATTATTGCATGATTTAGTAAGAGGCACCACTTGCAAATATATTTATTTGCTTTTATTTTTGTATGCTGAAATGCACGTAAAAACTCACAAATTCATGTTCTCGCATCTTTACCTGTACGAGTCATTTTACGATTTTAAGTACTCATGTAAAATAAAGAATCTACAGTCATTTGCATTCATGAATCTCATTTGACTTTCTGGTCTTCAACTATACAATATTTCAAATATGCCCCAATATGGATGAGCCATGCATTGAGATTAGTTCTGTTAGGACAGGTCTAGTTTAATTTCGTGACTCTTGGTGGCATTTAGGATTTGTGTTGTATTCTACAGATTCAGATGAAGATGTATTGGGACCAGAAGGAATGGAAAAATTTTGTGAGGACATTGGAGTTGAACCAGAAAATGTAAGAAATATTCATAGAAACACCGAAAACATGCAATAATTTATGATCTTATTTGATACATATATTTCTTAAGATATTAACAGGGTACAAGTAGTTTGCTGCTCAGACCTCCAAAACAATAGATATACAAGTATTTTTTGTTAGTATTGTTTAAAAGTTTACCTAAATTAACTTTTATTTCTTTTCATTTTGTATCCTTTTTTGGGTTTTTTTCTATTTAGATTGTAATGCTATGTTTGGCATGGAAACTGGATGCAAAATCTATGGGTTTCTTCACAAAAGCAGAATGGTTAAAAGGAATGACAGAACTACAGTAAGTCCAAACACAAAGCATTGCTTGGTGAGTGTGAAGGTTTCGGGGGCCCGATTTTTTATATCAATGATTACAGCTCTTTAGAGCTGTCATTAAAATAGTCCCCATGAACCATGGGTGTTGTATGTACAGTAAAACTTGTTTAGTATATACATGGATACAACAAATTTATGGATACAGTGAAGTTTTCCTGAATCTTAATGTTTATTTGGTTATTAGCAAATTTAAGGATATAGCAAATTAATTTTCATTCCCCAAATGCATTAAACAATATAATATATCTGTACCCATTTGTGTAATGAATTCTTTTTGCAAGAGAATCATCTTTATTTACATGTAATTCATCTACATTTTTTGGATTGTGTCCTCTTTCATTTTTACCCATGGACACCCCTCACAATAGATATTTAGATACTAATCAGCACATCAACACTTCACTGCAAGTTATGTCCCTTGTCCGCCATTTTGCAGTGGGAAAAAATCTAATTTTATACCTATGTAGACCTATGTAATTTTCTTTGGCATTTTTTATTCTTTTTATCAATTGCAACCAACTACAATAATGCCCTAGGCTGGGGCAAACCATAAACTTGTATGAAAACTTAATAATTAGATATAATTCATAATTGTAACCTCTTACATTTGGTAGGGTGAAGAAGGAAATCTGAATGACTTTTCATAGATTGGCCTTTGGCTGACCCCACAAAGGGCAATCTGAAAAGCCATTAAGATTTCCTTCTATTGGAAACCACACATAATTAATTCTGTCTGTCAAGTGAAATAACATTGCTAACCATCAATTAGAATCCTGACTGATATATCCATGTGTTTGTACAAGTGACAGACAAGCCTTGCTTAAGGTGTCAAAAATAATATACAATAGCCTGGTTTCAGTGACTTTTTATTTCGTAAAACTAGCCAAACCAAAACCTATGTTTAATTTAATCAAATGTGAATCGAATGTCACACACGTACTGATTATCATTTGCTTTACTGTTAAATATACTTGACATAAAAATTATTTTTATAAGATCAGTTTAATTTGATTGAGATCGTATTACTGAATTAGCTGGTTTCAAAGTGGCGTACATGAACATTTTACAGAGTAAGCTTTAAAGGTTTCCATAATTTCTCCATGTGTCCTCAAAAATGAAATTTTGCAGTAATTTCAAGTAGTTTTGTGTTGCTTTTTATGGTAATCATCAATTTTATTCCATAAACAAAGATGAATGTTGGGAGGGGAGGGGGGTCCTCTAGGCTTTGTAATTACCAGTTATACCTTCTTATATAGAATTTGGTATTAATTGTAGAAATAATTCATTATATGGATATAGGGAATTATGGAGATAACAGTCAATCAATGGGACCTCCAGGAATTTACTGTAATGGAGTTTTATTGTATCATTACCTTGGACTGTTTTTGTACAGTCATACACGTATGTTACTATAAATTTTCTATTTCCAGGTGTGACTGTATATCAAAGTTACAAGGTCGTTTGGATTACTTGCGGTCAATTCTTGATGATCCTGTACATTTCAAAAATATCTACAGATATGCATTCGATTTCGCAAGGGTAATTTGTGGATACATATTTGGTTTCCATATAAAACCCTTTTAATTGTATTTAGTTGTAAGAAATAGGAATGTCAGAATGTTATCAGTACCAGTATTGTAATTGCAGTGATCATTGATATAATACTTTGAGACTTTTCTAGTGCTAATCTTAAAGAAAAAGAAAACCTGATTGTTTTAGAAAAACATTTCAACATAAATGTTCAGTATTTAAACAAGTTGATTTCCCTCAGAACAAAGACCAAAGAAGTATGGATGTAGAGACAGGCAAGGCAATGTTGGGTCTACTGTTGGGGAAACACTGGCCATTGTTTGGCTCATTTCATCAGTTCATAGAAGTAAGTTACAAGATTAACATATAACAAATTATTATGTTTCCCCTCTTTCAGGGGTAGACATATTGTTTTTTTGCACTTTCTGTCCATCTGTCTGTCTGTTACAAAATCTTGTGAATGTTTCTCCTAAATGGCTTATTTGGATAGACTTGAAACTTTGTACAATGCTTCATTGCCATTTGTAGATGCGCATATTGTCGGGACAGGAGGATCCAATTATTTTCTTAAAAGTTATAGTGGATCTAAGAGGGGTGGACGATGTAAAATAGCTTGTGAACACTTGTCCTCCTATATCCAATACACTTGAAATTTTGTACATGCTTCATTGCCATTTGTAGATGTGCATATTGTTGGGACAGGAGGATCCAATTCTTTTCCTTAAAGTTATAGTGGATCTGATAGTTGAAGGGTGTAAAATTGTTTGTGAACACGTCTCCTATGTGGCTTATCGGAGTTCATAATGTCTATGTTCCTGCTCATGCTTTTTCCTCCATACCATGCAGTACATTAAGGAGAGGAGGTTTCATTTGGAGCACTTCCAATTTTGGGAGCTGGGGAGACATTTGTTTTTCATAAAAACAATCTACGCAATTTAGACTGGATACGAGAGAGAGAGAGGGGGGGGGGGGGGATCTTGATTCATTATTATCTCTAGTACAAAAAATGACTTGTATATAAATGTAAATGTTAGATTAAAGAATTTATGATTTATTATACCATAAATGCATTTGATAACATAATGAATACATTTTAATTACAGCAGTCCAAATATAAAGTGATAAATAAAGACCAGTGGTGTAACATTTTGGAATTCAGTAGATCTATTCTGCCAGACCTATCCAATTATGATGAAGACGGAGCATGTAAGTGGAAATAATTTTTAAAATGCATCACTTTTAAATCAGCTGAGCCAAAACTCAAATGAGCATTTTGGATCAAAGTAGGCATTTGTCTGTCTAGTTGTCCGACTTTCTTCTCAGTTACCACATTCAACCATACAAAGTAGGCATCTGTCTGTCTAGTTGTCCGACTTTCTTCTCAGTTACCACATTCAACCATACAAAGTAGGCATCTGTCTGTCTAGTTGTCCGACTTTCTTCTCAGTTACCACATTCAACCATACAAAGTAGGCATCTGTCTGTCTGGTTGTCCGACTTTCTTCTCAGTTACCACATTCAACCATACAAAGTAGGCATCTGTCTGTCTAGTTGTCCGACTTTCTTCTCAGTTACCACATTCAACCATACAAAGTAGGCATCTGTCTGTCTGGTTGTCCGACTTTCTTCTCAGTTACCACATTCAACCATACAAAGTAGGCATCTGTCTGTCTAGTTGTCCGACTTTCTTCTCAGTTACCACATTCAACCATACAAAGTAGGCATCTGTCTGTCTAGTTGTCCGACTTTCTTCTCAGTTACCACATTCAACCATACAAAGTAGGCATCTGTCTGTCTAGTTGTCCGACTTTCTTCTCAGTTACCACATTCAACCATACAAAGTAGGCATCTGTCTGTCTAGTTGTCCGACTTTCTTCTCAGTTACCACATTCAACCATACAAAGTAGGCATCTGTCTGTCTGGTTGTCCGACTTTCTTCTCAGTTACCACATTCAACCATACAAAGTAGGCATCTGTCTGTCTAGTTGTCCGACTTTCTTCTCAGTTACCACATTCAACCATACAAAGTAGGCATCTGTCTGTCTGGTTGTCCGACTTTCTTCTCAGTTACCACATTCAACCATACAAAGTAGGCATTTGTCTATCTACCTGTCTGACTTAACTTTCTTCTCAATCACCACATTACCACATTCAACCATACTTTGCACAAAGCATCCTTTTGTCAAGGGAGTTCAAATGAAGAGTCGCATCCCTTTCCAATAGCATAAAAGATAATGGAAGGAAGAATGCTTTGGGACCATATAATTCATCACTTTAGGCACTTTCAAGGGCATTTTTAAAAAAAAGACGTGTTCTTACAACTTATCCTTGTACTTTTGTTGAATATTAGTATTCAAGACAGGGGGGAAAAATTCTAGATTTCATAGGCCTTGGAACTAGTGATACTTATAACTAATACTCCGGTGACTGATAAAGTCTGTGGGCCTCTTGTTAGTAATGTTAAAACATTTACAAATACTTTTACAAAACTCCATAACAAATTTTTTTGGTATCTTATGAATACATTTCCCAAGCATATTTTGCATGATCAAATGAATTCATTTGATTCATCTGAAATTGAAAGTACAGTACCTGCTAAGTTGCATAGCTGTAGTTAAAAATTTCTTCCAAACAGAAAACAACAAATTCATGTGCAAGCATCCTTGTATAATGTACTTCAGGTTTTGTTTTGAATCTTTGGCGTTGTAGGTTTGTGCCACAATAAGATTCTCGGTGCAAAATTAATTCCCTACACAAACAAGATGATTGAGTCAGGTGAGGGCTTTGGTCCATTAATATATTGCAGATATTGTTATACTTGACTGATATTTATGAATTTCAGGGCCAGTTTTATTGGATGAATTTGTGGAATGGTATAGAGAAAATAAATCCATGTCCAGCTGATCATTCCAAACCACAGTCTTTCATAGATCTATGCTGTTTCAGAAGGAACTTTTTCTGCTAATCAATACAATCACTATTCAATGAAGAGTGATGAGTTAACAAATATTGGGCATTGGATTATAAAAGAAAGTGAACATTGGGAATGTGTCGTAACATATGTACTGAAAGACATCTTAATTTAAGTGCTAAAGAATGTAAGGTTTTATTGAACCTTTAGAAGTGCTGTATTGTTAAACATAAGGTTTTATGGAACCTTTGAATGTGCTCTATTGTTGAATGTATAATAATGAGAATTTTTATTGTTACAAATGTGAAGTATAGTATAGAACATGCATAAAAGACATACATATATATTGTTATATCGTAAATGAATCGCCACAGCAAGTGTAACATGATATCTCTATATTTTCACTACTGCAGATGGAATGGTAGTATGTGTATGATATATTATGATCATTAACTAATGAAAGAATGCAATGTGCAAGAATTAATTTGAATTGATTTGTATATTTACATGCTGTGGACACACAATTTCAATGAGATATGCTATGTATTTTTTAACACAATGTGGTAACTAGTCTGTCATATCACAGATTTGTGTTCATGGGTGTGCACAAGCAATTTGAACTCTAAATTGATAAATACACTGTCATTTGTATATACATGTATGTGTAAATACACTGTCATTTTGTATATACATGTATGTGTAAATACACTGTCATTTTGTATATATGTGTATGTGTACATGTATTGCACTTACCTCAGCATTTTAGTTTGCAGGTGTTTAGTGTGTGCAACAATTATCACAATTACTTATTCTTTAGAATTTGAAAGAATTACCTTCATAAAGCCTAGAAAACTGTTTGTGCTTTGTTTGAAAGGGCCAGTAAATCTGTGTGTACCATATTTGTATTTCCTGTTCAAGAAAGGTTAGTTTAGTGGTAAAATGGTCTTCCTCAAATGAACACATCTTGCCATCTGTAATTCTGTTTAATGTATGTTGAACTAAGTTTAAGATTCTGAATGAATAGTGCTCATGTTTTTTGGGGGGTGTTGGGGTTTTTTTGTTGTTTTTTTGAGTAATTTACCCCATAATATAAGTTTCAATGTAATCTGAAAAAGGCACATGGAGTATATTAATGTCTGCATTCTTGTTGGTTATATACAATTGCAAGTATGTATTTCTGTAGACTTAATTTTGAAATACATTTGAAAATTATTTGTAATGTACCACAGTCAAATAAATAGGCATTTACATATTGACAGTACAAAAACATTGAACATTTTTAAAGCTGTGAATATGTCTATCCAAATTCTAATTTAACATTTATAGTTATGTCCAAATTGCAAAGTATGTCCTTTCTTATCTCTTGTTTAATGCAGAAAATTCAGTGACATTCTTTAAAGCAGGTATCTCCCATTCCACATTTTTGTCAGTTTTTTCTGTAACAGCGATCACAATACTAATGACTTGTTTGAAGATCCCACATTTGTATACGTCATGTTTGATTGGAACACATGTCGTGCTTATTGTTGAATTTTGCATCACAAAATTGTCTGAGATTCGGTATTAGGTTTTTCTGTAGCTTTTGAGATTCGGAAATAGGCTTTCATATTGTAAATTTTACTGTGTGATTTACCCCCAAATTTTATATCTTTAAAAAAAAAAAGAAATGTAAATATCAAAATCTCTTAAGCCTCATGTATTGTGTTTATAAAAGTAAGATTTATATCAGTTTAGGACTACATCGTTATATATGAATTTTACCTTCTTCATTTCGTACATGTATAATCCTCTTTATACGGTGGTTCAATATAAATTGATGAGCTCAGTAAAAGTTTTGTGTGAGCAGTAACTTTGGTTAAATAGCTAAGGATTGTTTATTTATTTTAGATCATTTAGAAAGATTTGGATGTATTTATAAGGCATTTGAATATACTGTCTATCTAGTGCCCCTAAATCAAATGCTTTGTTTTGGTATTAGTCCTGGCACTTTAAGCTTTTTGTGGTCCTAGTTTTTCAGCTCAGCACATGAAAATGGCATTTACAGTTGTACCATACAAATAAATAAAATGAGATGTTTAATTCATTATTTACCAGTAGTCTATTTTGTGGTTTGTGATCTTGATTGTAGTGTTATGTTTCGATATAGTAGTAATTTTCATCTTTACACTTAAGTATATGCTTGTGACTCTCCCAAATGCTCTGTAAACTATGCAAAAATGAGGATATACATATACTTAGTTCATTGTACTCTAGTTCATTGTACTCTGTCATAGTTAATATTTCATGAATCAAATAAAATGTAGTTTTTTCATGAAAGCAGTTGAATATAGATATTTAAACAAAATAACTATTAAATTTTTTTTTTGTTAATCAGTTTTCTTCATGTTTGTTTTAACTGCATATGTATATTATTTATAAGTATTATATGCATGCTGAAAGTTTAGACTTTCAGCTGATTTTAATCATTAAAACTTGACTGTAATCAAAGTTGTTGTAAATTGAGTAACCGGGAATCAGAATACATGAATTTCTTTTGTTATACTTGTGACTGTGAATATTTGTTGTGTAATATTATATATTAAATTAACTTTTTCTTTACAATTAATGTGTATTAAATATCATAATTAAATGATTTTTGTATATCTGATTTTTCTTGTATATGTATTTTGTGTATACTGTATATGTGTCTATTACAAACCCCAGGTATACTTTCTTTTAGTTCCTGAATGTTGTCAACAGAGAACATTGTTATGTACATGTATCAGCACGCAGTTTGCCATTAGTAAACATTTCTTGTTGATACTTTTGTTTACACATGTAATAAAAGAGTTTGAATCAGACAATCTTGCTTCAGAAAGAGAAACAAGTATCATTGTAAAAGAAGTTATGGTTAAACACTTTTTCTTCAGGCAAGTATTTCATAAGTTCTTGAATGTTCAGGGGAAAAAAGACTTCTGTTTTTTTTTTGCAAGTCTAATTTGACCAACGCAATTTGAAAGGTGACACTATATTGCATCAGACCAGTTACACCATTGCTTAGGTGGATGTGTAATTTTGATGATGATACAATGTACTTTTCATAACACAGCTGTGGGCTTTAAATACAGTATGTTGTGCAGAAGTGTAAGTGCATGATATTACTGTATGCTGCTTTCAGTTTATGGTACAGAAATAGGACGTGAATACTTGTTCATGATTAAGGGCAACAAATCTAAATGGTTTTCCTTCCATAGAGATTTTACATGAACTTGTGTACGAGAGAGTTAATCGTTATCAAAAAGGCTGTTGGGTAGATTTTTGCAGGAGTTGTTTGAAATCCTGTATAACTCCTTGATTTGAACATATTTTATTGTCGAGATGTTATAACAAAAGGATTGAGCACAAGTTCTTAAAACTTGGAACACCCTCTCCTAGTGATATAACTAATTTTTGTTGGGGTTTATTTTCATTGTCTACACTGAATGGACACTCCTGTGAATTAATGGACTGGGGACTAATAAAGAATGACAACTCGGAGATCAAGTCTCCTTGGACATGCTTATGAATCTCAAACCACAAAAATATGACCCCATAAAAGTGAATGATTCGCCTGTATTGTAGATTATTATAGAATGTAATGTACATGCATGTGTATCATTTGACTAATAATTTTAATGCATCTAAAGTTCACCAAGCAAAAGTCCTTAAACTGATGGTTTACATATTGGGGTTTTACAGGGCATCAAAGTTCAGAAATCATATGTGAATATGTTGCTCAATGTAAAAGTTGATATTGTTAACAAATTACTTGATATTTCTGCTTATTATATACATATTTTTGAGTTTTGATATAAAAACAATCGTTCAATAAGCAGGCGCGTTATTTTTATCTTTGTAGGTTGACAAGTTCTGTGGATGACTTGTATGTTGTAGGGCTTCATTTTCACGATCTTGTCCATTGACACTTCAGTCCTATATATGCTTATAGAATATTCAGGTGAACCATATTTTCACATTTATAAGATAACTGAAAATTACATTACACAAATAGATTTAATGATTATCACAACAATCACAATTTGAATGTTTCTGCATTGAGAGCCAACAGTTGCCCTTTAAGCAGATCAAACATTTTTGCAGACTGAGCATTATTGAAAACAGTTGCAAGAGACTTGGTGTGGACTGTTTTATATTATGGAGTGTATGATGGATGAAATTTCCGCATGTCGTGAACTTCCTTGTACAGATATATTTTGTCAGCGAGTCTTTACATTATTATTTCAGTTGTTTTCATCATGCAAAATGTTTTCCACACAATAAATGAGTATGTTCGTAATTCTGGTAGCATTGTGATTTACACACAGATCTACATTGTATATGGAGATTTTGATTCAAAATTTAAATGACATAATACAACCTATTACATTGATCAGTCATCCCAAAATTACTTTGTTAAACGCCACTTTGATTCCACACACAAGTACTCTGAAGTTGAAATAAAAAATATGGAGTTCCTCATTGACAATATATTCCGAGGTATTTGGTGATCAGGTCTTCCAACAGTCTGTTGGAATCCCCATGGGCACGAATTGTGCTCCTTTGTTAGCTGACCTGTTTTATATTCTTGTGAAGCAGAATTTATTCAAAAATTTCTACGTGAGAAGAAAAAATCTCTTGCTGTGGCCTTCAATTCGACATTAGATATATCGACGATGTATTATCTATTAACAATAATTTTCATCCGGGTTAGAATAGGTCCTCAGTACCCCCTTGCTTGTTGTAAGAGGCGACTAAATGGGACGGTCCTTGGATGAGACCGCAAAAACCGAGGTCCCGTGTCACGGCAGGTGTGGCATGATAAAGATCCCTCTCTGCTCAAAGGCCATAAGCGCCGAGCATAGGCCGAAATTTGCAGCCCTTCACCGGCAGTGTTGACATCTCCAATATGAGCAAAATAATCTCGAGAGGGACGTTAAACAATATTCAATCAATCATTCATATGTCGATTCAATATATCTCGGTGAACTCGAAATAAAAGACACCACAGCGTCGTCCACTTCTGCTTCATACTTAAAAGCTGACATGAATTAATAAATATAGTATAATTCTATATGTCCGCCATATTTCTTTGCTAATCCGCCATATTAGTTGGATATTCTATTGTTATATGTATCAGGATTCGCATGGTATATAAGGGGACGAGGTTTGCTACGCTTCACTTCACATCAGTGTCTTCGATTTACCTGTGCGGGTAGCTTCGACAGGTAACACGTACATCTCCGATACTAATTTATAGGACATCAAGAAGAAATGAAATCACGTTTTGGAACACCACGCAATGCTCAAAATTACAATAAACATACCGGACAGTAGTAAATCATTTTAAAAGCTTTGGATAAATAAATATAGAATCCCTTTTCTTTATGTGAATGTACGTACATTTGCAGTAAATATGTCAAAACTATACAAAAACGCGGAGAAATATTTCATCTATTATCTATTGATAAAGTTAGAATAAGCAAAGGGTATAAAATCTATACCATTCACACTTACTTCAAGCAAAATGCAAATATATAAATACTAATGTACTTATGCACATGACATGTGTGCTCGCCATGAAAACGCATCGAATGCGGACGACTATTTACCTGGGTCTACTCGTAATATCTGTAAAGGATCGCAGATGTACGTGTACACTTGTCGAAAATACTCTAAGTAGTAGTAAAACTCCCTTTATTTGCATAATCCATGAAACAAAACGATAAGCTCCATCTGTATTCCAACAGTAAATACCACGGTACAGACTGCGACACACTTAGCCCGTGCCGATCAGCTATCTTCAATCAGGGGAAGTATCAGAGTATAATATTTACCCTGTATTGTGCATGAGTCCTTATACCGTGTGATTTACTGGTCAGAGTATTGCAGATTTATAAATCAGGAAATCATTTATAGGTACATAAATTGTTCATACATATATAATTTGTATATACAACACTGTACGAGTGTAAGTGATGAGAGAGAGAGAGAGAGAGAGATGGTGTGAGTGAAAATAAATGAACTTGAGAGGAGAGGGGGGATTCAAACGATGATCTTGTGATGATCTTGTAATAATCGCGCTCTTATTAAGACAAATGATATCGTTAATTCATTTACAGGAGAACAGTAACTCAATATTGCTCTCATTAATTGATAATACAGATTTATTTGATTCATTTAAAGCACACAATAATTAAAAATTAAACATATTTTTAAATAATGTTATTTTCAATTACTTCATTTTATGCTAATTTGGCATTCAATAGATCTTATATATCTATGACATTTTGCGTTATTACATTCTGCGTTGAACTCGATGCAAATTGTACTAATGCAAAATGTAATAATTGAGTTTATCATATTATGCGTCTTTATCAAGTACATAGAATCAAGGGGAGGGGACAAGATCGTCTGTCCCCCACTTTTAATAACAATATCCATATTTGTTATTTTGTAATGCAAATAAAAGATATATTGGGAGACAATCCTCCTTCCCCCACTTGACCCCAGCTTGAAAGTTCTGATATAATAGCAGAAGACACTCACCACCACCAATTAAGAAAACGAAGATATTATGAGGCACTCATAGTAGCTAGAGGACTCTAACCACCCCATCCCACCCCAACGATTGAAGAAAATGAAGTGTAGGGGGAAATTATTGAGGCAGTCAAAGTAAAAGACTTTTTAACCCTTCACCCCCACATTAGGTCTTTGAACATCGGACAAAACATCTTGGTTTGTTTGGGGTTTTTGTTTTATTTTATTGCTGTTTTCGTTAATCTTTTTTAAATTATTATTTTGAAAGGCAAGAAATTTTGAAGAATCCAATTCTCCATTTTTTCTTCCTGTTGTACCCCCCTCCCCCCATGAAAAATGACGATACATGTCTGGTTATTACATATACATTTTGCTTTGCAACACATGCTTGTATACTAATTGAATGGTGTATAATTGCACCCTTTACTAAGTGTTCCTTCATTTACACAGTGTAAGGAATGGTAAACCAAAATCACAAAACAAAACGCATAAAGACCAAGATATTTTTAAGCGTTGTAACTTCATTCACGAATACATGAATACATGTATTCAGACAAATCGCATGCATGCATTGCAGGACTAGATTATATATGTGTTTTAACGTTTCTGTAACATGCCATTATGATTACTTTCAGGCTTGAGTGTAATTTATTCATAAATATTTTCATTTCGTAGATCTGACGCAATGGATATATACTGAAAGTAGACATACCTCTGTACGTCGAAATTTCAAATTCAAATGTATTCGATTAGATGTTAGTATTCATAAATCAGTAAAATTCGTGTTGAAGTTTTATTTGATATGATACAGTGTCAATATACTGTAATGCATTAGTAGGATATGCAAAAGGCAAGAGTATAAACCTTTTCTTTTTTCATTATCAATATAAAGATCAGGAAAAAACATCATATAATTTATATCCGGATTCATATACCGATTTAGATATCAATAGAAACAAAGTTGCATAATTTGGGGGAGGGTTTTTTAATGAGTCTGATGAAATTAAAAGGAACCCCACATTTGCATTCAAGCTCGATGTACTTCAAAATGAATTCATTTCTGCTCTGACTGAAAGCATGATTCTAACTTCGGGAACGAATCTTGCATACAAAATCATTAATAGGGGACACACATAAATTCGATCTCCTTTGGAATTTAATAAAATGCAGATATGCACCTTTCTTTCAACACGAATTGATATATTGTTTCAGGCATGTATACAGGGGGTTGGGATGGGCAGGGAGGCTGGTCTGCTCTCCCCACGTTTTTGACAATTTACTTTTTTTCGTTATTCTAACATACAAAGTCAGTATTTTCTACATGTACAGTTCAAACTAATATTTTTTTTTTTAAATTGTAATGAATACAATTATAAGCATCAACTCCTGTAAGTTTCCAATATATTGTCAATCACAAATTTTGAAATAGCTGGAGATTTTTAATGCTTGTAAGCTTACATTTATATCAGTGATCAATTTTCTTTCCTTCTGTGAAATTATATATTGTACATCCAACTCTCTCTCTCTCTCTCTCTCTCTCTCTCTCTCTCTCCTGTTCAATCAATCAATATGGACATACAGAGACCGTACATAATTATATGGTTCCCAAAGAGACAATAAAACTATATTTTCGTTTATATATTTCCTTTTGTATGTGTCTTTGTGTAATCAACTGTTTATTATGGATTGCAAATGTAATACCCGCATTTTCACACAGATGTATATTTCGATCATTATTCCCTTATTTGTATATCCAAGTTTGTATATGATCATCGATAAATTTTGAATTGTGCATGCGATATATCCAACCAGATGCTCAGTGTATATGATTAGATTCCCGATTTCTATAAACTGCAAAACCTCGACCAGACAAGCATTCAAACCTTGCAAACATACAATCTTACCAATTATATAAGTACATGGCTTGACAACGGATTCCTCCCAGATAAGTTATCCTGGAAAAGGATATCCAGAAATACCGTATCATTGTATCACCAAGACCAGCGGCAATTGAGGATGAACAGTCCGGATTTCCATTTATTCAGACAAATATTTTCAGATATAAAACCTGCCACAATTTGGAAATTAGGTAACATTGAACTTTGCAAATTCATATGCAAAATATATACAGGTATGCATGTAAATGGCCTTGTTCATTTCTGTCATTTATGTGGTAATTCGTTCATGGATGTTTTCTGTCACTCGTCTTGTTTGTGTCTAAGTACCGCCAGCATACGAGAACAGTGGTGGAACGCCATCGCTAATAACTTCAGTGTCGAACTGTGTGCAGAACTCTGTGGGCTCTCGGAATTTGAATGGTACTTTGTTCTTCTTGGTGGCCAAATATCTACACCTTTAAATAAGATGGACGCCACATCATTCCGTCTGCTGAACTTTAAATTGGTGCGCAGCACTTCAGCCCTATACTACAGATGCTCACTGCAGTAAATATATCTATATTAAATATGCTTTGGCTTTAAAAGGGACAGCTGCTACCATATGTACTCATATGTTGAGGTGTACAACTAAGAATATCCTATTCTTTTCTATTTTTGTTTATATTGTGTACATAATGTGTTTTTCTCTTTTCTTTCTTTCTTTGTATGTACATGTATTTGTAATTATATTGATGTAAATGTATTTTCTTCATAATCTCCTAAAGGAGGAAATAAAGTATGAATGAATGAATGAAACCCTATTTGGCACGGGTGAAGTGTGTCGCAGTCTGTATAATGGAATGACAACGTGTTGTAAAGTTCTAACGAGATACAAATGGAGTTTTATCATTTTGTTTCGTGGATTTATCAGAATAAAGAGAATCTAATATTTTCGGCAAGTGCACATCTCCGATACCTGTTGAGTAGACGTCCGTATTTGTTACTTGTTTTTTTTTTGGCGAATATGCCATGTGCATTACATATTACGCATATGGCATGCACAGGGTCTGTATTTTGCAAGAATTGATATAAATAATAAATTTTATGCTCGTTGCTTATTCCATTCTATCAGTAAGTAATTGGCAAATGATTTCTCCGCATTTATTTCATAAGAAACTGCAAATACTTGCATGCACTTGCAAGTATGCAAGAAAAGCTTTATTTTTTGCATTTTTGTCTAAATTATGTAAACTTTCAGAATGTTGCATTGGTATACAATAAATGTTTTGTAGTTTTGAGCAAAGTATAATGTTTTAAAATGTGATTTTATTTGTTTCTCATTCCCTATATATTACTATCGGAGATGTGCACTGGTCGAGTCCACCTAGAAAAATCACTCAGGTGTGACAATCACATTTGGGGTATATACGGGTAGAGTAAATTAGGCTACCTGAGAGAAATATGGCGGATAAGATGAGAAAGGTGTTCATATTTATTAATTCATGTCAGCTTTAAGATATTTTATTGAAAGTAGATATTAACAGCAATCTAACAACTCAACTTTATGACAAACGGGATGATTTGAACTCCATCGTCAACTTCCCATATTCATGTAGCAATATTCCATTATCAGCTGCATATGGTGTTTACATCTCTCAACTGATTCGATACGCAAGAGCTTGTTCAGCGTATGGCCAGTTTTTAAATCGAAGCAGGCTACTGACAAACAAGTTGATGATGCAGGGGTTCCAACAGTATCGTTTAAAATCAGCACTTCGCAAATTCTATGATCGTTATGACGATCTAGTTTGCCAATACAACCTATCATTGGGTCAAATGGTGTCTGACGTGTTTCATGCCGATTGTTCGGCCGTTCTTGGCACACTGATTTTGACTACGCATAACTCCGTTTACCTGATCAAGATATAGGGCTCACGGCTAGTGTAACCGGTCGACAGGGGATGCTTACTATTCCTAGGCACCTGATCCCACCTGTGGTATATTCAGGGGTCCGTGTTTGCCCAACTCTCTGTTTTGTATTGCTTATAGGAGTTATGAGATTGATCACTGTTCGTTATCTTCGCCTTTCATGAGTAGATCTATATCATTATTGTACCGTGTATACTCGTATTCAAGGATGTTCGAATCATTGTGGCACAGCACATAGGAATGTGCACGCTAATCGAAAGATACTTTTATCAAATATCTCTATGGTGTACTGTTTTGGAGAAGTTAAATGGTGAAATAGGAAGTGAGAAAATGCAATGGACCAGACTAAAATTTGAATACAGGCTCCCCGAGTCTCCAGTCAGGTGCTCTACTAATCTCGGGGAGATTCGTTGAGGCTGGATATTTGGACTGACGACTCTTCCTTTCGAGACTGGATATTTGGACTCTTAAGTGAAAGAGATACCTCTCTAAGTGAAATATATCTTCCTAGGTGACCGAGATATCTCTTAAAATTAAGAGATATCTTTCATTTTAAAGATATCTATTCAAAATAAGAGATATCTCTTTAATTTATCTCTTAAGATTAAGAGATACCTCTCATTTTAAAGAGATATCTCTTTAAAGATTTAAAGAGATATCTTATTTTTCGAATGAATAGTAAAAGGGCTTGTCATAAATGACTCCAGATTCTCTCACTGACTTACAGTCGGGTAAAACTATAAAACTGATTAACGTTTTGTACATAAATATGTAAACTGCTGACTGGTTCGTTATTACAATGCAGACTGGATAAACATGCATTTGCAGCGGTGTATAAACTTGTCCATTTCACCTTTCGTTCCCAGGTATATGTATTCCTTTTGAGTCAAACACAAAAAATAATGTTTTATCCAAATTAGGCGAGGAATAACTTTGTTTCCATTTGGGGAATAAACATGTGGCCTGCATAGCCAGATGTGTATGACGTCACCTTTTCTTGTGAATTCAAAATTACACATAACAAATTAATATTTCGTTGTAACAATTTGCTTCGTCAGTGCCTGGGACCTGGGATAGATCAGATATCGTAATTCCTGTTCATTACATCCGGCCGAAGACCAATGTGGACCATTGTCATCACTGGATCTCCTTCGTCGTCATTTGTAAATATACTTTGTACAGCTCCATCTTCGGAATGGCTGCACACCCAATCACGATACTTCTTACAAATGCTCCGTTACCAAAGATGTATTAGGCCTATACTTTTCGGAGTGACAGTCAATGCTTCATATAGCTGAACGACTGCATGTCAAATTATTTGGTCCGATAATTGCTTTAGTGATCCTAAATACTTCTTGCTACTTTTGATAACTACTAAAACTTGTATCCAAACAAGAGACCCATGGGCCACATCGCTCACCTGAGTCACTTTGGTCCATATCAGAAGACTTTCCATATATATTTGCATGTCCCAACCTACCCCTGGAGGCCATAGTTTTTGCAAACTTGAATCTACACTATGTCAGAAAGCTTTCATGTAAATGGGAACTTCTTTGACCCAATGGTTCTTGAGAAGATTTTTTAAAGATTTGTCCTATATATTTGTATGTAAAACTTTGATCCCCTCCTTGTGGCCACATCCTACCCCCAGGGGCCATGATTTGAACAAACTTGAATCTGCACTATGTCAGGAAGCTGTCATGTAAATATCAGCTTTTCTGGCTCAGTGGTTCTTGGGAAGAAGATTTTTAAAGATTGTCCCTATACATTTGTATGTAAAACTTTGATCCTCTATTGTGGCCCCATCCGACTCCCGGGGGCAAGGATTTTAACAAACTTGAATCTGCACTATGTCAGAAAGCTTTCATGTAAATATCAGCTTTTCTGGCTCAGTGGTTCTTGAGAAGAATATTTTTAAAGATTTTCCCTATATATTTGTATGTAAAACTTTGATCCCCCTTTGTGGTCCCATCAGACCCCCGGGGGCCATGACTTTAACAAAATTGAATTTGCACTATGTCAGAAAGCTTTCATGTAAATCTCAGCTTTTCTGGCTCAGTGGTTCTTGAGAAGATGATTTTTAAAGATTGTCCCTATATATTTGTATGTAAAACTTTGATCCCCTATTGTGGCCCCATCCGACACCCGGGGGCCATGATTTTAACAATTTAGAATTTACACTACCTAATAAAGCTGATCTATAAATTTCATCTTTTCTGGCCCAGTGGTTCTTGAGAAGAAAATTTTTTAATGACCCTACTCTATTTTTACCTTTTCTTGATTATCTCCCCTTGGAAAGTGGCCTGGCCCTGTATTTTAACAATTTAGAATTCCCTTTACCTAAGGATGCTTTGTGCCAACTTTGGTTGAAAATGGCCCAGTGGTTTTTGAGAAGAAGTCAAAAATGTTAAAAGTTTACAGACGGACGGACGGACACCGGACTACGGGTGATTAGAAAATCTCACTTGAGCTTTTAGCTCAGGTGAGCTAATCATATGCTTTTTCATTGATGGAGACAAAAATGATCATTATTTTCTCAAAAACTTCTGTATGTGAAAGTTCTAGACGTTTATCATAGGTAGTGACTGTTCTTTGCTAAATACCCGACATTAGATGCTAAATACCGACATTAGATGCTAAAGTCACAAGTCTTACGGTGTGACCCTAAAACAGATGTCTCATGAAAACCCTTCGTGCTACAGCCTTCAGTGCCATGAATAGGTAAAACAGTGTGGCACTTCTCTACAGCTGCTGACCATCTCTAAGTGTGTCACTTCTGCTACAGCTGTTGACCATCTCTAAGTGTGTCACTTCTCTACAGCTGCTGACCGTCTCTAAATGTGACACTTCTCTACGGCTGTTGATCATCTCTAAGTGTGGCACTTCTCTACAGCTGTTGACCATCTCTAAATGTGACACTTCTCTACGGCTATTGACCATCTCTAAGTGTGTCACTTCTGCTACAGCTGTTGACCATCTCTAAGTGTGTCACTTCTGCTACAGCTGTTGACCATCTCTAAGTATGTCACTTCTCTACAACTATTGACCATCTCTAAATGTGACACTTGTCTACAGCTGTTGACCATCTCTAAGTGTGTCACTTCTCTACAGCTGCTGACCGTCTCTAAGTGCGGCACTTCTCTACAGCTGTTGACCATCTCTAAGTGTGGCACTTCTGCTACAGCTGCTGACCATCTCTAAGTGTGTCACTTCCCTACAGCTGCTGACCATCTCTAAGTGTGTCACTTCTGCTACAGCTGTTGACCATCTCTAAGTGTGTCACTTCTCTACAGCTGCTGACCATCTCTAAGTAAGGCACTTCTCTACAGCTGTTGGCCATCTCTTAAGTGTGACACTTCTCTATAGCTGCTGACCATCTCTAAGTGTGTCACTTCTGCTACAGCTGCTGAAAATCTCTAAGTGTGTCACTTCTCTACAGCTGCTGACCGTCTCTAAGTGTGACACTTCTGCTACAGCTGCTGACAATCTCTAAGTGTGTCACTTCTCTACAGCTGCTGACCGTCTCCAAGTGTGTCACTTCTCTACAGCTGCTGACCATCTCTAAGTAAGACACTTCTCTACAGCTGCTGACTATCTCTAAGTGTGACACTTCTCTATAGCTGTTGACCGTCTCTAAGTGTGTCACTTCTCTACAGTTGCTGACCATCTCTAAGTGTGTCACTTCTCTACAGCTGCTGACCATCTCTAAGTGTGTCACTTCTCTACAGCTGCTGACTATCTTTTAGTGTGTCACTTCTGCTACAGCTGTTGACCGTCTCTAAGTTATCGAATAGGACGTAGAACAACAAACAATAAACAACAACAAAAGTAAATAGTCAGGTTGTCTATCCTCTATGATGATTTTGGTTTTCTCGTCAATCTTTTAATGGGCATTGATAGCGTGATAGTTGTAAAAGTAGGTGTCCGTGTTAATAGAATTCCAATTTTCAGTTCTAAAAAGGTATCTGTATTGAAAGGAATTACTGATATAAAACAGACTGCGAGGCATCTACATCTGAAGGAATTCCGTTGTACTCCAAATTCTTGTTTAAAGAATCAAGGTTATTGGTAATTCATCAATAGTATCAAGAGGGTGGCTCTGTCTTGCAAAAACATTTTCGTCATGCTTTTCCCCATTCAACATTCGCTTTTCATCAACAAACCCACGATTCTCATAGCCATACAGAAGTTTTCCGTGTCGATCAAGGCTGGCAGTCTTTGGGGTGTGGGGGGATTTCCTTTTCATCTGATCATGTTGTAGAGACCTCGATTTCAGTGCTGATTTTAACTGTACGACGCTTGGACTAGCAAATTTTGTACTAGGGTCTCCATAAGATTTTGATGATAGTGATTCTTTCGAATCACAGTCTGGTGTTGTTATGTCGATATCAAAGCTATTCATCACATCCTTTTCTTTGTTGTATTTTCTGCCACTCCGTGGTTCCTTAGCTTGAAAATTTCCAAGACCCATCGACTCGTATGTAGACAAGTCTGGATATTTTTCTCGACCTGTCATTCGTTCCAGAGTATTCCTTTTTGAGTCATACACAAATGTTTTGTCCAAGTTGAGCGTGCAGTACGTTGTTTCCTTTTGAGGAATGAATACGTCGTCAGAATGGTCATACGTGTTTGACGTCATTTTTTCTTGTGAATCGCTTTGTTGAAGTTTAAAATTACTCATAACAATTTCGTTGTAATAATTTGATTCGTCGGTGCTACTTGAAGAATCATCGTCTGCTATGCCGAACTTTCTTCGGGCCTCTAGCAACTCAAGAGGGTGGATTCTTGGCAACTGCGGCAAGTCAGAACTACGTCTTCTCTGTGGTATCTTCCTCTTTTCGACATTTCCTAGCATTAGAAGATCTAAATCTGACTCCGAACTAGAGTCACTTTCATCGCTTTCCAACTGACCAAATTTTTCCCCATTATCAGATGTGTTAGAGGAATCAATGCGCGGGAGAGTGATCCCTCTACCTTGCAAAAAGTGACGCTGACCATTCTTGTTGCGTGGAAGTGTTAAAAAAGATGGGACTGATTTTCGTTGTTCGTTTCGATTCTGCTGAACGGAGTAAAATCCACCATTTTTGAAAGTTGGCTTTCCCTTCAGTAAATGAAGCTGGTTTCTGCGAAGGGTGAAGTTTTCTACATCTTCTGTTTCGTTATGTTGAAACGGCATCGACATACAACCAGCATGATGCCCACTGACCTTTAGCCGGATGTAGAGGTCGCTGTTACAACAAGGTAGTCCGCAGGTGTGCCCAGGTGGATCATGTGCGAACGGTACGAAGTCGGAGTAGTAGACAGTCTTCTCAAAGTCTTTGGCATCTTTGTATTTTTGCTTTTTATGGATCTGAAATTATATGTATATTATGTATGTATTCTTTCTATGAGTTCGGGAATAATTATGATAATTAATCACTCTTTGATTTACTTTCATCTTGATCCTCGATATATACATATAGTAAGCTAAGCACGGTAAACCTCATCTTCACAAGTCAAGGGTTATTGATTCGTTACCTCGCACTAACCCTTGACATCAGTCGCTATTTAAAAGTTGGGCTCGAGAAGAAGGATGACGCAATACGCTAAAATTAATCAGCCAATGGAATTTCTTGTTTCAGATGAAAGTTTGGTAAGGGAATAAACAGAAAGTAAAAATTGGCGTCCGTTGACGAAAAGATATGTGAAAAACATCAAATCGATCATTTGACTGAAAACCAAAACTTTCGATATCATGTATCAGAGAAGGAAAAGATGTTTTTATTGGGACTAAAACCGGCAGTGGTAAATCGCTATCTTACGAAGTTGTTCGCATTATTTTGGACAATTTGTTTAATTTGTTAAAACATAGTCGACAAACGTACTTCGACAATCCATCATTTTCATTCGGATCATACCCCAAATCCTCGTCTAATTGTTTCTTCAAGCAAAACGAACTCCCGAAAATCAATCGACGGTATCTGTCTTGTACTAATTGGCCACAAATTTTACACCATAATGCCTTCGCCATGCGTGTTTACTGTTTAGTTTTGTTTTCGACCGATATAAAAGCCGTTGTCTGATTGGTTTGCAGCTTCAGGCTGCAAACCAATCATATGCTTCTTCTCGAGCCCAACTTTTAAATAGCGACTGATGTCAAGGGTTAGTGCGAGGTAACGAATCAATAACCCTTGACTTGTGAAGATGGGTAAACCTTAAAAATGAAAAAATAAAATTTGAAAATTTTTCCAGCTCAAATCGTGCCCATGCCCCTTTATATGACAAGCCCTTTTACTATTTATTCGTAAGATAAGATATCTCTTTAAATAAGAGAGATATATCTTTACACTAGAGAGATATCTCTGTTGGTTGTAGATATATCTCTCAAAGTTGGAGAGATATCTTTACACTAGGGAGATATCTCTTTAAACAAAATATCTCTTTACTCTAGAGAGATATCTCTTTCTCTTTGAGAGATATCTCTTAAAGCTAGAGAGATATCTCTAGCGTAAAGAGGTATCCCTCTATCAATGTTTTAAAACGAGATATCTCTTTGAGTTAGGGAGGTATCTAAATTTTCAAAAAGTGATATCTCTTTAACTTAAAGAGATACCTCTTTAAATTTCCCCCCTGGTGATCATAATGACATCTCCCTGTTGCATCGCCATTAATATGATATAACCTATTTTTTACCAATCAAAATACTTCTAGTGTAAAAATGGCGGGAAAAATTGAAGAGGTGGTTGGGGTAACATTATCAAGTTATCGAGGTTAAATCCAGTCTAGCTCACATATTTTATCAATTTATTGTCTTTGTTTTTTGGTACCTGTATACACTTCACATGAAGTAAACGTAAAATCTTCCCCCGGGATTGCAGACAAGATCCTAATATTTGCTTTGTCGGGCTTCCGGTTTAGGGAGAATTCCTTAAGTATTCAAACTAATAAAAAATATCTCTTTGTTTTTGAGAAAGATCTCTTTTTCAACGATTAAAGAGATATCTCTTATATTTTGAAAGATATCCCTTTAGGAATCTCTTTTTCAACGATTAAAGAGATATCTCTTATATTTTGAGAGATATCCCTTTAGGAATTCTTAGACAGATATCTCTTTAAGTGAAGGGGATATCTCTCAAAGTAAAAAAGGATATCTCTCAGAGTAAAAGAGATATCTCTTTAAGTCAAAGAAATATCTATCTAATTGAAGGTTATATCTCTCTAATTGAAAGATATATCTCTTAAAGTAGGAGATATCTCTTTAAGGGACAGAGATATCTCTCTAAGTGTAAGAGATATCTCTAAAAGTAAAAGAGATATCTCTATGTGAGAGAGATATCTATTTTTTAAAAGAGAGATATCTCTTAAAATTACGAGATATCTCTCATTTTAAAGAGATATCTCTTTAAAACAATCTTGAGATATCTCTTTAAGATAAGAAGAGATATCTCTTTAATTAAAAAAAAATCTTATTTTTCGAATAAATAGTGAAAGGGCTTGCCATACCTTTAACTTCAAGATAACTTATTGACACTAAACGTCATATATTCGGCCTCAACTTCTTGACGGCAATCATCAAAACAATGTACATGTATGAAAGCAAACCATTTAGAAACCTTCATGTTAAAGAAAATCAAAGCTTATTTTTTTTCCCTACATTTAGTCTTTCTCTATAGATTCTAGTTCATTCTGCCAGGTTTAGGTTATTGTTCATATATTGGATAATATTCCATTGCATTAGATAATATCGCATTGTATGAAGTAGCTATATCTCCAAAGAAATAAAAAGAACTCATCAGTGTACAGCATTTTTAACATACATTCTTTCTTATGTACATTGACATTCTTTTAAAAACAAACATGTGCTTTGCATTAATTAGCCTCTGTAAGTACTGAGCATACAACAGTTTTCAAAGACAGAATAATAGCAATAATAAAATAATAATATAGCAATGATGACTTACCATATAAAAAATTCAATTTAATATTTTATAAGGTAGGCCTACAGTTAATCAAGGTCGTCTTACAAAAACTATAACATATAATCGCCGTCTTCCTGGTGTTCGATTATAACGATCACAGTAACTATAATGTCGGGGGGAGGCTTGTATCACTGTTTTGAATGGTGAAATCATACTTCGTATGAGACGCTTTAATTTGTATGCGCAACAACTATATAATGTATTCACAGGTGTTCCAAGCCTTGTGTTCAGGACCCCCCACCCCCCACCCCCCACCCCCCTCCGAGTAACCTACACGAGTTAATCTAATTATTTCTTGTTTAAAATCCTTCCTATTGAATCTCATTGCCTAGCTGAGTAGGATTGACTGCTGATCTAGATCTGTAGTTCGTGCGGTCCAGTCTTACAGATTTTGGGTTTTTTTTCTTCTTCTTCAAACTGTATTTTTTACTAGATAAGGTAAATTTGAAACTTTTCAGTTTCAACATATCATTGTACACGTCCTCCGCTTTCCATCCATCTCAGGTTTCTCTGGTGTAGTATTCCTTCTTCAATGCCATCTCGCTCATCCTTTCAGATTTTGTAATTCATCATAGATCATAGATAATAAAAATATATTTCATTACAAATATTTATTATGACTTTCATACTTTGGAACAAACATTCTTAAAGGGATCTATTTCACATATTAGTGAGCGCAGCGAGTTATAAAGAAATTCAAGCAACATGTATGTCGAAAAAATATTTAGCAGCATCCAAATAAAAATCAATCTTCCATAATCCTAACGACTGTCCTTTTTTATCTCGCTAAGTAATATCTCCTGTTATTTGAGTAAAATCTCACATATGAATCCAAGTAATTAGTTTCGACTTATGTCAGATTCCCTAATGAGTAGGCCTGTATATATATGATGTATAAAGAAATGTGATATCAATGTGACCCGACCATGCCGACGATAGGTGTGATGATACGGTCTTTGTTTGGTCATACACAAGAGGGGGTTGTGGATCTTGAATCTGCGCTATCCGAGGATGCCTGCATATTGATACGACTAACCCTGGTCCGAATTTAAGATTTAAAAAAAGGGATATATTCACCCCGTAGAGACCCTATCCTACAACCACCATCTCGGAGGCCAAGATTTCAATAAACTTGAACTACCTAAGAATACTTGCATACTAATATCCTTAATCGTTGCTTTGCTACTTTTGGAAAAGGGATTTTTCAGGTTTTTTCTTTATATTTTCTAATTAAAACATAAAAAGAATATTTCTTTGTTGTGTCCCCCCATGCCTTGATTTAAGCAAACTTGAATCTGCATTACATGAGGACGTTTGTATATTCTCTAGTGTAACGATCAGAGAAGACCTGGTTTTGATTAGATTGGCATTTTAATACGAATAATCAAGATCCTTCTATTCTCGGGGGGGGGGGGTTCAAAATACTCCCATTCAAATCTTTGACCCCGTATTGTGGAACCATCCTTTCCCTGGGGGTCATGATTCAAATAATTTTAAATCTATATTCTCTAGGGAAGCCTTCACATAAGTTTTGTCTATTTTGGTCCAGTGGTTCTTGAGAAGAAAATTTTCAAAAGACGCCACCATGTTTTCGCTATTTCTTAATTATGAAAGGAATTTAACCCTTCATTTGAACAAGTACTCAATAATGCTTTATGGTAAATTTGGTTGAATATTTGGCCAAGTAATTCTGGAGAAGAAGTGAAAATGTGTAAAGTCTAATATGAAACATTGTTCCCCTATTACGACACCCTAACCAACACCCCCTCCACCCCACCCCCACCGTGATCATAATTTGAATCTACATTGCTTGAGGATACCTGCTTATTCATATGACTAATCAAGGCTCCGCTGTTGCTGAAAAGGTTTTTCTTATATACCCCTATTTAAATTAAGTTTTGTCTGTTCTAGTCCAGTGTATCTTGAGAAGACGATACCACCATATTTTCACTATTTCTTAATTAGCGATATGAATTCCCTTTACCCACTGGTGTTTTATGGTAAGTTTGGTTGAAATTTACTACCTGTGGTTCTGGAGACAATCTAGTTAAAATTAAAGCCGTTGATCCGCTTATGTATATCGCTACACACCTTGCGTAGCGGACCAATGGATCTAATTTTAATTAGATTGTTCTAGAGAAGAAGTCAAAAATGTGTAAAGTGTAATATAAAACTGTTACCCTATTGTGGTCCCACTATACCCCAGCTGCCATTATTTGAACAAACTTGAATCTACATCACCTAAGGTTGCTCGCATATCAATATGATTACTCAAGACCCTTTTGTTCTTGAGAATATTTCCCCCCTATACATCCCCATTTCAAACTTTGATCCCCTACTGTGACACCACCCTTGCCCCCCCCCCCCCCCTCTTGCTTTAAAATTTTCGAATCTTTCTAGCGCAACGGGGGTATACATGTATATGTACAGACCACTGGAACAATGTGAATAAAGGGATTTGTTACATGTAGGTGCGGTATAAGATATAGTATATTTCTGTATATAAAGGTTACAGAATATAGTTTATTCATTTCTTGGTTACTGACGACAAAATCTTACATAGTTTGCTAAGGATCCTCACTATTCAATAAATCACGAGATTTAAAGGGACGTGGACACGATATGAGCTGAATGTTTTTCCAGTTTTAATGTTTAAAATTAAAAAGGTATTTCTAATAGTCAGCAAAAATTTGAAAGTCAGTTGTCAAAGCACGTGGGAGACACAGAGCTCGTTAACAATTCTTTGTTATGTAAACAAGGCTCGTGCCCTGTTTTTGTTTCCTGATTTTGTTTACATATAATCTGATGTACCACTAAAAGTTTGTTTAAAGCAGATTTTATTTATTTACAAGTCAATTATACACATAATTTGATAGTTTCTAATGTTTAACATATCTCATTTTGTTTTAAATATGCTTTTTTCTATCAAGCAATCTATATGTAAACAAAAACATGGCACAATCCTTGTTTACATAACAAAGAATTGTGAGTGCTGTATCTCACTTGTAACACAAAAACTGATATTCAAATTTTGGTTGACCATTAGAAATACGTTTTTCGAAAGAAATGCTTTTCATTTTTGATGTTGAAAATTGAAAATATAGCTCATTTAATGTGGACAACCAAAATTTGGACCGCCTGAATGCAAGGATAAGAGCAATATTTTAGCTTTGATTCTGTGTTATGTAAACAAAGACTCGAGTCTTTTGTGATTTAAAGCATCTTCATTTTGTACAATCACAAATTCAAAACATTTATATAAAATAAACTTGGATCAATATCCATTTATTTTGAAAAACCCGTAAACAATAACACGCCTCAATCTTTGTTATCAAAACAAATAATAAGCTTTCTATAATGAGCTTCTGTCATGGTGAATAATCTCAATTGTTTTTGGTGAAACTTTCTAAACATATTAGACTGTAGATTTTGATCATTTAATGTGGAGTAAAACCGTGAATCGGTCCCTTTAAGCACAGTACATAAACAATAAAAATTGAAATATAAAATTTTCAGTTCAACCGTGTTCATGCCCCTTTAACTACAGTGGTGTTTTCAATATATTGAGGTAAAAGTTTCTTTCGAGGAGGTAATACCGCCGTAAAATGGCTGAAATATTGCCAAAAACGGCGTAAAACCCCAATCAATCAATCGATCAATCAATCGAGGAGGTAATGAAATAATCTCGCAATATTTCTAAATTCTACAGATTGCACATTCTATCATCATCCATGTCGATACCCCAAAATCTACCGTACTTGATGATTCTTTGTCAAAAGCCAATAATTCTGTATTTAATATTTCAACTGGATATCTGCCTGATTCACCAAGTAAAACATTATTGGGGAGGACATTTTCAAGTTTAAAACTATTAAAACATTTTATAAAATTGGAAAAATAATGTTTCAATGGTTTAGTTATTTTGAAAGTCCAAGACCTCATAAGAGTGTAGAGATATACGTGCGAATATGCTGTCAAACAGTTTAAGCAGTATATCAATTGGTAAATCTAAACACTTCTAGTTTTCATCAGTAAACTAAACATTGTTCAAGAAAGTGACAGCTAGATAACAAACCCACTCTCTTCAGACACATTTTCACCATTGTATCTGAATGTAGGTGACAAAACTAGACCAAAGTTTTGTCAGTATGATTCAGTATGATAAACTATTAAGAATAATACGATTTGATAATTTCGACAAGTTATATACGGGTATTAACGGAGTATTGGTCTATACGATGTAAGGAGAAAACGATGATTTTCTAATGCATATTTGTGAAAGAGTGACGTTTATGGTGGTTGTGCGCAAGCTTTTAAAAGTTGTCTCTAGTAAGCAACAGCTAGAGACAACTTACATTCTTCATTCAAATTACTAAAGCAATCTACACTCTTTTCACTATCCCACTTGGGTTTCAAACGTACATCAACAGACTCGTGACTAGGGTAATTAGGTTTTTCTTTTACATAAATAAAGTGTAATGCACAATGAACATACTTATAGCTGGGTCAAAGGATAATAATTCAAATTCTAAAAACCTCTAAAAGGTACCAGGTGATGTTATGCAATAATTAACCCAGGTGAGTCCCTTACAGGTGACTTGGCCATTTGATTTTTTATTTTCTAAATACATAGTATTCCGTTTGTAAATGATATGCACATCAAGAGTTTTACATAAATCAAGTACGCGTTTACCCAAATTATCTACTGGCGAGTTACCTACACATCTATTGTTTCTAGTCATGTCAGATTTATTACGTACAATGTCAAACACGTAGGTGCAGGGGTTCCTCAAGGTTCTGTTCTTGGTGCCCTGATGTCTATTATATGTAGTATATCAATGGTATTGCAGATAAAATAGTCACCTTTTGTAGATTATACGCCGATGATAACCCTTTACAAAACTCTTTACAGCCATACCTAATGAACGATTAAATGTGTGGTCAAGCAATGAAGATATTATTTCTGATGCTTAGTTTGAATTTAAATCTGGTTTTAGTACAACAGATGCAATTTTTGTTTTACATGCATTAATTAATCGAAACCTTGCTAAGGGTAAGAAATTATATTGTTGCTTCGTAGATTATCAAAAAGCCTTTGATAAAATAGACAGAAAAATGTTATTTTTCAAATTAGCGAAACATGATGTTGACTGTCAAATGCTAAAAATTATCAAGTCTATGTACTTTAACATTAAATCATGTGTAAGACACAAAAATCAGTTATCAGAACCCTTCAATTGTAACGAGGGCTTGATGCAAGGGGAATCACTCTCACCATTTCTTTTCTCTCTGTATGTGAATGATTTCGAGATGAAATTTATTGAAAACATGTGTATCCCAGTTGAAATCAAAGATATTGTTTTGTTTTTAATTATGTATGCTGATGATACGGTACTTTTTTCAGAGACAGAACAAGGTTTACAAGATATGTTGAATTGTTTACAATATTATACCTCAAAGTGGAATATAAAGGTTAATGTGGACAAAACAAAAATAGTTGTTTTTAGAAAAGGTGGGAAATTAAAAAATAATTATTGTTGGAAGTATGATAACAAGCTGGTTAGTATTGTTGAAAATTTTAATGATTTGGGTATAACATTAAATTTTAATGGAAAATTTCACAAAACACAAAATGTTTTAGCAGCGCAATGTAGAAAAAGTTTAAGTAGCCTATTAACCAAAATGAAAAAAATTGCATTTAAATGTAAGTACAGTTGTCATTGTTTGATACGTATATAGGAAGTCTAGCAAATTATGGTTGTGAAGTTTGGGGCTCACATCCAGCAAATGATTTGGCAAATGTTCATTTGAATTTTTGTAAAAAAGTTTTATATGTCAAGAAGTCTACTATGTCTATGATGGTCTACAATGAATTAGGACGGACACCTCTACATGTGCTAAGAAAGTATAGAATATTGAAATATTGGTTAAAACTAAAGAAGACAAATAATTGTATTTTAAAGAGTATTTATTAGGAAATGTTAGATGTTTGTGACTCAAATTCTTATACTTGTTGGTTGACATATGCAAGAGATTTATTATATTCTTTAGGATTTGGATATGTATGGAATTGAAATTATGATATAAATGAAAACAAATTTTTATCTGAAGTAAAACAAAGACTACAAGATGCGTTTATACAAGAAATTTATAGTGTTTTTGAGACGTCACCAAAATGTAACCTATATAAATATGTCAATGAAGGTTTTAAATTTACAATTGTATCTTACAAAATCTGTTCCAAGTATGTATGTTCAAAATATTAGTAAATACCGATTATCCTCACATAGATTAGAAATTGAACAAGGTAGATTTAGCAATATTCCAAGAAACGAAATAAAATATAAATTATGTTCAGATAGTATTGAAGATGAATATCATTTTATATTAGTATGTCCTTTTTATAATGATTGTAGAAAACAGTATTTAAAGAAATATTATTATAAACACCCCTCCACTTTCAAGCTTATCCAACTATTATCAACTGGAAATATTACCGAATTATGTAAACTTGGTAAATACCTATATAAATGTTCATTAGATCTCAGTTATTATAAGACTATCCTCAGTATATATCCTGTCCATGTACATCAGTATGATATATTATGTTTTGTTATCATTTCATTGTATAAGTTGTTGTATATACTTTATACCTATGAACTGTATGGTTCTTAGTCAATAAATAACACAATACAACATTCATCTGATAATTTGGAAACGATCGAACGTTATTTAGATAATGATCTTGTCCATTAACAAAAATGGTTTTTAAAATTCAATCCTTAAAAAACAAAGGTTGTATTTTTCACTAGAAAGAAAGGTGTAGACTATCCCAATCTTTTCTACAGTGTCAATTAGAATTTGTAGATCATCACATTTAGGCATTGTTTTCTCTCAAGGTCTAAATAGGTCACATTATATCAACTCATTACTTGCCAATGCCAAGAAAAAACTGGGGATTGTGAAAAAATATAAATTCAAACTTAATCGTAAAACATTATCGCTGATAAAATTTCTTTTATAAGACCACAATTAACATACGCCTCAGAAGTATGAGGAGGATATATATATCGAATGGAATCTGAAAAGTTAGAAGAAAAATTTCGATTAAGTGCAGCAAGAAGTTATAGGACTAACTTTACTAGCATCAGGAGAATCTCTATTTGGAAACAGGATGGGAACCGCCTCACATTAGGCGAAAAAAACCCAGTGTGTAAAGTGGACCAGAATTTGACTTTAAACTATTTTAAAGACATTTTTCCAAACAAAACTACACACTACAACATGAGAAATACACTAAATTACAATGTACCTAAACTTCAAATCTATAAAACTTCATTTGTACCAACTGTTATAAATTAATGGAATTCCCTGCCTGTTGAAATCAAACGAAGTGAATCTCTGGAGATATTTATGAATATTTTTTTTTAAATGTTCTTCATACAGGGCTTGGGAACAATTGTATATTAAACAGATTTATTCTTAATAGTCCTTTATATACTTGTGGTAAAGTTGAAGATGAATATCATTACTTGGTTACATGCCCTAGGTATAAAGAAGCCAGAAATATTCTTTTAATGGCATATTTAGAATTAGCAACTTGCATATTGTCAATACTCATGTTCTTCTTTTGGGCGACAACTCCCTTAGTAATAGTGAAAACGAATATTTGTTTACTCTCATACAAGCTTGTATCAAACATAGAGGTCGTTTTGATTAATTTGTATATATTTATCAGTACTCAGTTTTTCTTTAAGCGATCAAGATTTACATTGACTGTTTTACCACCCATACCAAAATAAATCGCTATATATATACATGAACATATATGAATATGGGAGATAGCTTTCTAAGTTTTAAGAACTTGTGCTCAATCCCCTTGTAAACCCAGTTACAATAAAATATGTCCCCACCACCCCAGATAAATCTGATCAACAACAGGCAAAAATTCCAGTACGAGTGTTAAAATCACCCATCAAACGGACATTTGCGTTTTTGTATGAAATTAGTTCCACAGGCACCTGAAGTGTGGACAGGCACCTGAAGTGTGCACAGGCACCTGAAGTGTGGACAGGCACCTGAAGTGTGGACAGGCACCTGAAGTGTGCACAGGCACCTGAAGTGTGGACAGGCACCTGAAGTGTGGACAGGCACCTGAAGTGTGGACAGGCACCTGAAGTGTGGATAGCTTGTATAGATCTTATGTACATAGCCCGGCCCTTCTAGAATAAAAAATTGTTTTATACAGAACCAATAGTTTATCCAAACTATGTTATTTCCCCACTGATCACCCTCACAAGTCGTTCTGAATAGTCAGTTTCTACCTTCTGTAAGCTTTTGAGATTACCACATGTGAGATACTAATATAAGTAAAGGTGTGCAACAAATCATGTAAACAAACAAACCTGCTTCGAGACCGATTCACAGGGCATAAACCAACTTTATCGAAGGAATTTCTGCGAATATGTCGTCAGGCTAATGTTTTACTACTTATGTCTTTCGTCTAAAACCCATGCCATATCCGTTTTATTTGTCGTATTAATTTTGCCATTTATTTCAACGTACCCGAGCTTTTACGTTCATTGACAGCCTTAATAATTTTGAGTCATTCTAGAAGGGGGGGGGGTATGTACATAAGATCTATACAAACTATTACACTTCGATCAGGTGCCTGTGATTAGTTCCCAGAACAGTTTAATTCACTACGCACCAATAAAGTAAGCATATTGGTTACTTTTACGAAGATCTATAATGCGATTCATTAATCCGGACGCTTCATTTATCCGGACGATTTTGCTGGGAACAAACGTGTCCTGATTAACGAGACTCCACTGTATATAAAAATATCAATTGAACTATAATGACTTATACACAAACCAAAAACAACTGGATCAGAAAAAAGTAAACCATAAAACATTTCAGTTGTTCCGCTTTGCCACCCGACTTCATTTTCAATCTTTGCGATTTAGGACCAATAAAGTTGATAATATTAATTTTGTTTCAAAAAAAAAAAAAAAAAAAAATAAAAAAAAAAAAAAAGGGAAAAGAAAAAAAAAAGACAAAAAAAAAAAAAAAGAGCAGACAATAACATAATCTTGACATAACAATTCTAAATCTCTAAATCTGGTACCCTTAGTTTAGATTTAACCCACAAACATTCAGTGTAAAATTTTTTTTTAATGAATTTTGAACACAGTTCTAGTCATCTAGATCGGAGAACGCCAGATCTTGGGTATAGTTTCACATCCATGAGACCCACTTTAAATAAATCAGGATTTTCTAATCCTTTGGTCACCACTGTTCATAATAGCCTGCATTTTGCGATGTCACGGGTGAATGAGGATTTGATGCAAAGCGGAGGTTAGGTAGATCCTCCACCATCTTTTTAAAATCTCCTCTTGCAAGGGGCAGATGAAAATGTGAGAAGTTTACCGGCAGACAGACTACAGAGTAACCTGGATTAGAAAACCTCACTTGAGCTTTCAGCTCAGGCGAGTGAATGAGCTTGCGAGTGTGTAAAATCACAGCTTAGCATATGCACATGGTCCGGTCTGGTAATTGCAACCAGAATGACCTCTCTTTGATCGTAAATAAGCATGTTATAATGGACAGTGACCTTTCACCCGAGGACACTGTTACAACATTCAACTTCACTTGCGTAACGCGCCATCTGTTGAGAATGCTATCTGTCAACGTTATCAAATTCACTCCCGAGTATGATTTATATCTTCCGACACGACTACCCTGGGATGTATGATTTATATCTTCTGACACGACTACCCTGGGATGTATAGTTACATGGTAGAGTTCAAGTTTTTCCCTTTCCCAACTCAGGAAAAGGACCCAAAAACGTTGGCCGAGTTAGCGGCTGCATCGGAGAGATAGTGCCACACCTATTACACATTTAGATGTAGTTTCTCGCACTTTCCTTTGAAATATTCGTGCTTCAACGCAGAGAACACAAATTCGTGACAATTTGTGCCCCCCTCCCTGTTGGAATTTATATTCCGTGAAGCAGTCATTTAACTTGTTCTATAACGCACTAAAATACATGTAACATTCCGTTTATGGGATGGTATGTTAAAAACCTCGGGCAAACACGGACCCCTGGACATACCAGACGTGGGATCATGTGCATAGGAGGAGTAAACATTCCATGTCGACTGGTCATACCCATCGAGAGCCCAATATCTGGATCAGGTAAACGGAGTGATCTGTAGTCGAAATCAGCAAGTTAACTAATACGGCCTAACGTCAGACAGCAATTGACCAATTTCTGTGGAAATGAGAGGATTATTTATCTTTGGCCTTTCCTATATATAAGAGGATAGGAAAGACCGAACATCGATAACCCCCTCATTTGGAACCACAGAAATTAGTATTTTACTATAGTTTTATATTTGAATTTAGCTTAGATAAGCAGAACAGGAAAATCATTATAGACTACAAAGCCCTTGGGGCTAGGGATACTTTTAAATAATACCCAGGTGACCAATAAGGCATCTTGTTGAAATGGTTAGCTCACCTGAGCTTTTCTGATCACCTGTTGTCCGTCTGTCCGTAAACTTTTTTTCACATTTTCACTTCTTCTCCAGAACAACTGCGCCAATTTCAACTAAACTTGTCAAAAAGCATCCTCGGGTGAAGGGGATTCAAGTTTGTGCAAATGAAGGGCAACGCCCTTCTCCAAGGGGATATAATCATGAAAATGCAAAAATAAGGTGGGGTCATTTAAAAATCTTAAGAACCAATGGGTCAGGAAAGTTGAAATTTACATGAAAGCTTCCTGACATTGTGCAGATTCAAAATTGTTCAAATCATGCCCCCCCGATCAAAGTTTTACGTGCGAATTTATAGGGAAAACCTATAAAAATATTCTCAAGAACCGCTGGGCCAAAAGCTTCCTGACATAGTGCAGATTCAAGTTTGTGAAAATCATGGCCCCTGGGGATAGGATGGGGCCAAAATATGGGATCAAAATTTTACACAAGAGTATATAGGGAAAATATTTTTAAGTCTTCTTCTCAAGAATCACTGAGCCAGAAAAGTCGAAGTTTACACGAGACCTTCCTGACATAGTGCAGATGATTCAAGTTTTTTTCAAATCATGGCACCCGGGGGTAGGATGGGGCCAAAAAGGGGGATCAAAGTTTTACATGGAAGTACATGTATATAGAAAAAATCTTCTCAAAAAACCACTGGGCCCAAAAAGTTTGACCTACTTTTAAGAAAACATATCCTACTGAATATATCCGGGACTATTTTAGGTAAAGCTTTCATATTTTGTGTATACATGTAGATTCTTTAGGGTAAGACAGTGTTTGATCTTTGAATTTGATCTACTTTAAAAAAAACTCTAACCTATTCAATTTCTCTTGAACTATTTAAGACAGGGTTTTCACATTTTGTATGTGGGCTCTTTATGGCAAAACCTTCTAATTTTGTGAAGTTTGACCTTGAAATTGGACCTACTTTTTAAATCTCTGACCTATTCAAATATCTCCTGAACTATTCAAGGTAGATCTTTCATAGTTTGTATATAGATTTCTTATAGCAAGACCTTTTATTCACTACTATGGCCTTTGATTTTGTTACCTTCAATTCTGATGTACTTTCAAGAAAATATAACTTGTTAAATATCTTCAGAACTATTCTGGGTGGGGCTTGTGATATTCTGTATTCAGAATTTTTATGATAAGTCCTTGTGATACAATCGTATTTCTTTTTGTGACCTTGACCTACTTTCTTTAAAAACCTGACTCAATATCTCCTGAACTATTGAAGGTAATTTAAAGCTTTATATTTTGTATACAGATTCTTATATCTCCTGAACTATTGAAGGTAATTTAAAGCTTTATATTTTGTATACAGATTCTTATATCTCCTGAACTATTGAAGGTAATTTAAAGCTTTATATTTTGTATACAGATTCTTATATCTCCTGAACTATTGAAGGTAATTTAAAGCTTTATATTTTGTATACAGATTCTTATATCTCCTGAACTATTGAAGGTAATTTAAAGCTTTATATTTTGTATACAGATTCTTATATCTCCTGAACTATTGAAGGTAATTTAAAGCTTTATATTTTGTATACAGATTCTTATGGCAAGACCTTGATAAATTTCGGTGTTTGACCCTGTGACCTTGAGGTTGACCTCATCTTGCCCATTTAATATCTCTTGAACTATTCAAGATGGAGCTTTCATATTATGTATGTAGATTTCTTAGGGCATGGTCTTCATATAATATCATGATCTTTGACCTTGGTCTTCTCCAGAACAGCAAGATCATGTTAGTTATATTGGTGTTGAGGCATCCCTTGATGTGGTAAGTGAATTCATTTTCAGTTATGTTGTGATCCTTTGGGGCGACAATATTTCATGGGAATAAAGATTGATAAAAACAAGAGGCCCACAGGTCTTATCAGTCACCTGAGTACTAGTGAAAAGTATCACTACTCCCATGAAATCTAAAAAAAAAATTCCGTTCTGAATATCTATTAAAGTTAAATTCTAATGTTCAGCAACAGTATAAAACAAGATGTGTTCTTAAAACTTAAATGCCCTCAAAAGGTTTTACATGATATATGTATTAACATAACAAGAGGCCCGCGGGCCACATCGCTCACCCGAGTCACCTTGGCTCATATTTAAAGATTTTCCCTATATATTCGCATGTAAAACTTTGATCCCTATTGTGGCCCCAACCTAATCCCGGGGACCATGATTTTTTTTCAAAATTGAATCTGGACTATGTAAGGAAACTTTCATATGAATGTAAACTTTTCTGGCCCAGTGATTTTTCAGAAGATTTTTAATGATTTTCCCTATATATTTGTATTTAAAACTTTGATCCCCTATTGTGGCCCCATCCAACCCCCGGGGGCCATGATTTTTAACAAACTTGAATCTGCACTATGTCAGAAAGCTTTCATGTAAATATCAGCTTTTCTGGTTCAGTGGTTCTCCCCATATATTTCTAGGTAAAAGTTTGATCCCCTATTGTGGCCCTAATCTACCCCCGGGGCCATGATTCTAACAAACTTGAATCTGCACTATGTCAGGAAGCTTTCATGTAAATTTAAGCTTTTCTGGCCCAGTGGTTCTTGAGAAGGATTTTAAAGATTTTCCCTATATATTTGTATGTAAAATTTTGAACCCCTATTGTGGCCCCAAGGGGCCATGCTTTTAACAAACTTGAATCTGCATTATGTCAGGAAGCTTTCATGTAAATCTCAGCTTTTTTGGCTCAGTGGTTCTTGAGAAGATTTTCCTATATATTTGTATGTAAAACTTTGATCCCCTATTGTGGACCCATCAAACCACCGGGGTCCATGATATTAGCAAACTTGAATCTGCACTATGTCAGGAAGCTTTCATGTAAATTTCAGCTTTTCTGGTCCAGTGGTTCTTGAGAAGATTTTTAAATGACCTCACCCTATTTTGGCATTTTTGTGATTATCTCCCCTTTGAAAGGGACATGGCCCTTCATTTGAAGAAACTTGAAAGTCCTTCACCCAAGGATGCTTTTGGCTGAGTTTGGTTGAAATTGGCCCAGTGGTTCTGGAGAAGAAGTCGAAAATGTAAAAAGTTTACAGACGGACAACAGGCGATCAGTAATTCAGCTCATGTTAGCTAAAAAAATACGACTAATCTGGACCCCATCCTAGAGTCAAAACCCTTGGTTGTGAAATTCACCATTTTTTGTACATCTTTTTCTGCTATTCCCAAGTATTTATTTAGATTTTATACTGTATCAGCAAACTTAAAGAAATCCTTCAAATCATTATTATAATTTTGACACCACCCTGAAACCAAACTTTTATCCCCTAGGATCATGGGATTTACAATTTTGGTAAAGGACTACCTGCTCTTTCTAAATATTCATTTAGTTTTAATTAAGTATCAATAGCACTAAAGATGTGTTTTACACATAAACACTATATATTAAGTTTGACTCTGTCCTGGGGTCAGAACCCCTACCTCGGGGATCATGAAATTTACAATTTTGAGAGATGCCTTCCTGCTCTACATCACTATGCATTAATTTTTGAAAATTGGTCAATTTTTGTTTCAACCCTAGGGCCCCAAGGGTGTAGGAGTCCCGAAATTTACAATTTACGTCCCCCTAGTCCCAAAGATGCTTCATATCAAATTAAAAAAAAAATTGGATTAGTAGTTATCAAGAAGTTAAAAATGGTCAATGATAAAAGCTTTTATATTCTGCACATAGATGTACATGACAAGACCTTGATTTACTTCAATGTTTGACATTGACCTACTTTTATTAAAAATCTTTTGTAATACCTATTCAACATCTTCTCAACTATTCAATTTTCAGAATTGTACATGAATTTATTTTGTCTACATATAGATTTGTTTAATTTCTTAAAATCTTTCATTTTCAAACCACAGAACCAACTTGTTTATATCTTTTTCCTGTGTAGTAAATTTCTATATCCATACCTAAATTATATTTGTCAGTCATACATCAAGCTGTAAATTATCACAGAAATGAAAACTGTTAAACATATCAATGTATTTAATATTATATTGCTTCATTATCATTATATGATAACTATATCTGCATGAATCTTGACCATGTATTTGTATGGAGGGCTTATAAAGGCAACGCCTGTTGTCCAATCCTTTTATGTATTATACATAATAAAATATCTAACTATTTAAGATAAAGCTTTCATATTTTGTGTATAGATTTATGGCAAGGTCTTTTGTATCATACCATGATCATGATCTATGATCCTTTGTCTTATCCAGAACAGCAAGCTCATGTTAGTCATATTGGTGTTGAGGCATTTCTGCGTTATGAGAATTCATTTTTAGTTATGTTGTAATTCTTTGGGGCTAGATTGGGGCCACAATATGAGGGTCAACATTTTTCATGGGAATAAAGATTGATAAAAAATGTTTTAAAAATTAATAGAGTTGAGCAATGGAAGGGCCACGGTGACTCACGTGAGCAATGTGGCCCATGGGCCTCTTGTTTAAATATGCTTTACTTAAGTGCAGAAATTACTTTTCAAATGGTTTGCAAGACTTACTAAATTGCAGAAATGACTTTTTTAATTGTTTCTACAATTTCCTATATCGTAGAAAAGATTACATGGTAATATGGAAAGAATATGCCATCGTCACATTTTGTTTTCCATTTTCCAATTATGCTGCACACCAAAGTTGGTAAAAATTAATTCTAAAAGTCAACAGAAGATGCACAACAGATAGGGAGTGGGATATTTTGATTTCAATGTTACAGTTTTGGTATTTTAGAAAAAAAAAAAAATCATAAATGTGCTACATTTAGTGCAGAGATGCTTTTTATGTCAATCAACTGCACAAAAATTTATGATGACAAGTTTTATATCATCACTGGATTTCTTCATTTTCTGAGAGAGAGTTTTTTAATCCCCCAGTAATAATTGTGCAGATCTTCATGCACATCTCGGACAACGATACTTGTTATAGAATGGTGACGTGCCTCCACGTCTATATATAAACAACACAGCCTCTTCAGGTAACCTAGCAAGTAGTTCTGGTCGAAAACTAGAAACATAACTTGTTTTAATTACTTTTAATCAATATAAATACAACTTTCTTGCACAACTTCTAAAATATAATGATGATGAATGACTTCTAAAATGAACTGAATATGAAACAAGTTTGTATTAAAAAAAATATGAAACACTAAAAATTTATAGAACAAGTTTGAAAAATACAAAAACTGCATGTACAAGTTCAAAAAAGGACAAAGGATAATGTTTTTTCTATCACAACTTTGTAAACAATGGAATTCATACACTAGCATTTAGTTACAGGATATGGCAGTGTTGTAGTAGTTTTAAGAAACTTAAATCTAATTTTTTGGGGGTAAAACCTTTGCAACAACAGGTGTGAAGTCCCCCCCCCCCTTATCCATTTAGATAATGCCTAATTTGACCAATTGACACCAAATACTTGCAGCAAGCAGAACTGAATAATAACTGTGAGTTTAACTCTATACAGGTGGGCACTTTTACTGTCTTTAATTACTCTCTCTCTCTCAATATATACATCACAACTCATGTACATTTGCAACAAATTCATCATTTTTATTATACATAGCAGTTTCAATGTAGAATTTGTAAGTATCCCTCCCCCCAAACAAAACAACACCCCCCTAAAAGTAAAATAACAAAATGAATTACTACTACACTGAATATATATAAATTGTTGAGCTTATCTTAAACATAAATTATTTAGATCAACTAGTTTCAGTTTTCTTGAAAATGTGCAATATTTTATCTTTACTACATGGCAAGTTTAATGCTGTTTTGAGTATTTCAAGATACATGTGCTTAATATAGAAAAATAGATATCTTATTATTTCCAACTATTTACAAGCTTCATTTATTCTTTATCTTTTGTAACACTACACTTTTATTCAAACTCATTTGAGCCATCTTTCATCCCTAGTTGCCATGGCAATAATACAGTATGATAAATGTCAATGATCATGCAATACTTCACTTCCTGTTTCTATGGTAGTGCATGTTTCTGTAGCACCACATGGTTTTCTTTTGCTTCATTCTGTTTACAAGTATATGTGTATAAAATTGCGTCATGAAGCACAATTTGCCTCTTATATGCACACCGCTAGTGAATACACGAGATCATATGGTTTATGTATGTTCTTGGACATATCTTTTGATTGCACTGGGTTATATTGTTCTGTACTGCTTACACACATATGAGATACATCCATAATGAAGGGAAAAAGCACCATCTTTTAAAAGTTGGAAGGTCTGCCATGATAATTTCCCACAAGGCCTTAGTACAAACAACACCATAGTGATGATTCACATGGAAATGGTTTACATCCCAAGAAATGGAAGCACATATGGGTTCACAACATAGATAAGGTCACATTCATAAAGGCCACCAATCCAGAGTTGCCATGTCACCTGACTAGAATAAGGTCAAGGTCAAATTCCCATGGAACGATTTGTCTAACCTTGACAAATCAAGTGCAGAATTATCAGTCTTTTTTCTTTGAAATCACATGACATCCTCCTGATTTGATTGGTTGATCTTTTATAATGAAGTAGGAAGTGTAACACAGGAGTACACATCATACAACAACTTCGTAAATGACCTTTTTGGGTTTCTGTTGTCCTTCAGGAGTGGAGTACCCACTCTCCTGACCACTTTTAGAAGTGTCCTTCCTTTCGTCCTGTGCTTCCAGAAAGTTAGGAGGATCTTTTCTTAGAGTTGATGGAGAACCTAAAGCAAAAGAAATTTCTTTTTAATGGTCTTTTGCCCAATTATAGGAAAGGATTACCTTAACAACAACAAAAAAAAAAAAAAAACAATCCCCCCCCCCAAAAAAAAACCCACACACCCAGAAATCAAATCTTTCACATACAGCAAACTTGAATGGCATTTCATTTAATCCTATAGGAATTTCAATAACTTTATCATAAAGTTGGGAGAGGGAAGCACTTTATAACTAGGATTTAAACAAATTATTTTTGCATCAGCCTCTTTTAAAAATATGTTGCTTCAGTAATGCAACATACTTTTCTATCTGGCAATAAAAAATCTAATTCAAGAACTATTTAGCATGGAATTCAATTCCTGTAGCTTATTATATCTTAGAATGCTGAAATACAGTATAAACAGGAATTTCAGGCTATGAGGTATGAAGATAAAACACTGCCTTGTTTTATGACTTCATGTATCAAAAGATTAGATGAAAAAACAACTGGATGTATATTGGGTGGAGCACTCCATTACAGACATTTATATAAGATACTTATCACTCCATTACAGACATTTATATAAGATACTTACCATTTTGACCCCTATAGAACGCCTCATTCTTTAAATCTGTAGAAAACAAGAAAGCAAACTTCAGTGGTTAAAATTTCTTAAGGAGATCTATTGAAACAATCAAAATTGCATTTATATCAGCTGATGCATATGCAGAAAATTTCAACAAACAAGTCAATTATGTGCTATGTAAAAACTAATGAAGTTACAGAACCACAAATTAAATTCCATGAGGGAAGTATCAAATGAATGTATGATGGCTATCAATGATCTTTCTATATTTACTACTGACTACTCAGTCACCGCAAGTTCATTAATCCCAACATAACAAAACATAACTACCAGTACATCACAACACACCAAAAACACAACACACAATGATCACATGGGAGACGGGTCTACTTGTGGGGAGAAAAACATTAACGCCACAATGAGATATCTGGCTAACCTTTTCCTACTAAGGGATACCCTAGCCATGACTTCATCTTAAAGCCTAACCACAGCCCTAGAAAAAGCAGAATTTTCAGGATACTTACTATGCATATTTCGCATGTTCATTTCATTTTCGTATTTTGCTAATTGAGAATCATATGAGGTATCAAGGGGGATGCTCCCATTATTAATGACACTTTGGTATTGTGGTGGTGGATCAAAACCATTTCCGAGTGAACCTGCAACATGGGGTCAAATGAAAGGTCAAAGACGTGCATCAAACCAAAATCAAGTGAAATATACGCCAACATGCATATACAGTACCATATGAATAAAACTGATATATTTCAATTTTTCGTGTTTTCATTCTCAAACATGTCAATGTAAAATATAAACTGTTTAAAAAAAATCTGAATGAAAATATGTAGAAGATAAAAATTCCAATCTACTAAGCATACACACCAAGCAGTCATACAGAATTAATTTTCCTACACTAATGAAAGTGATATAAACCATGCTGTGCAGACATAAATTACATACAGACTACACAACATAGGATGTTGTATATAGCCATCTTCCCTGGTATACAACTAGGTAATTCCTCTCATTTTTAACTTTTATTACCACTTGAAAGAAATCACTTTTGGGACAAAAATTTCCACCACATATAGCTATGGAAAATGTGACTGCTCTGTTAGTCACTGTGAAATGCTGCTGGTATACTTGACTTTGTTACTGTTGTGATGGCTACAGCTATGTATTACATTGTACATCTATCGTTAAATTCCAGTATCATGCAAGGTTAACAAACATGCTGAACAACACATGCTGGTCCATCATAAGCAGGATTGATATTAATACACAAAGAACATCAATAGCATTACATCAGTTTGACACGAACAAAATAGTTGCAAAATTCATAATTTAGATATATGCATTATGAAATTTTTGTCATGACCTTTTTACTTTCAATCCTGTCCATGATGTGGACAAATCAGAATTAGTGGTACTCACAATATGCATGGTTACTATAGTGACTAACACCACGACTACCAGCTACACCCAAGCCATCGAGATAGAGGAAATCTATACCTTGATTGTCCTGCCCGCGTTGGGGTTTGGGCGGGCCACCTGAATTTCCATTGGTCTGAAGACTTGGCACCGGCCGACTAAAAATATTAACAATTCATAACTTAATTTCAAATATTTTGCAGTGTACAGGAATGGTCTTAAAGGAAAAAGTTAATAGAACAAAAATTAAAATATTAAAGGAAGAAATAAAACCCAGTTAAGGCAAGAGCAAATTTTTCTGTCTTTAGGGACATTTTTTCTGCAATTCAATCTTCATTTTGCCAGATTACCAGGACACAAAAACCTTCATAAAGCAAGGCTAAACCCGAAAATGTGTAGTATACAGCCCTTTTTTTGTCTTGGTATGATCATGTTTCTATCAAGGAAACAGGTCACTGTATTGTTATCTAACAACTGTAATACACAGACGCCTACCTTACTGAGCTGGTTGGATTGCCGAACTGTTTTGCTGTTAAAAAAATCAAATCAAAATTTTTTTTATTAACAAAACATTGCATGTCTAGGAATAATAATAAGTACCAAGGTATTTATTTCACAAACATTTAAACAGGAACCCCAGCTGGTTCCGATTTTCAAAAAAAAAAAAAATTGCTCCATTTAATCAGTCTGGAGATTTTGTATATTACACTTCAACACTGCCAGAAATGTCTGTACAAATCAGAAAAAGAAATTGGCTAATGTAGAGTTAAACACATTAATGCAGAAAGAACAGTACAATCATGAGCAAGAAGACTAATTATCCACAATCTCACATACCATTTGTTCTACGTCGGCAGATGATGACAATGAGAACAATTATAAGACCAAGTAAGATGATGGCACAGATGACTCCAATGATGATGACCTCTGTCTCTGTTAGATCAGTTTTCTGAGCTTGTCCTGCAATTCAATCAGAAATCATTGCTAAAACAATGAAAGATTCTAAAGGACTTTAATATAAAGATGAATTTACTATGTAGCATGAGCACTTCAAAGCAAAATTATGACATATTCTAAAAAACAGATTTGTTTATTCATAATGGACATAGTATTTACACATTGTAAAAATGATGAATTACATATGCATTAGGGAGTTTTACAAGTTCAATGATGACTACACTAAGGTAAACAGAGCCTAGTAACAGACACAATGACACTCTATCTGCCTGGCAGACAGGTTATGGGACAGATTTCTTTACATTGCCTGCCTCCTCCAGTCAATATATCATTGATTATACAGTCATGGGTCTAAGATTATGGAAATTTTATGTTCATCCCTCAACACAAAAGCATAGCTATTAGAAAACTGACAACAAACAGTGTGGTGGAACATTGTATATAGAGCCTGTAGATTCTGTTCCCACGCTTCATCTACTGGTGGGATACATGAACATTCTCTTAAACTGCTGTAAAATGACTTAATGATCATCACTTTACATAATAACATGTCAGAAATATCTCATGTAGGCCTGGGAAAGCAAGTCAGATGAAACCTGTTTTTTGTTCAAGGAACAATTATTTAAGGAATATTAAGAATGTTATCTGAAAAAAATTGAGGTCATAAATATCAATTTATTTATTGCACAATAAGAACACTTTTTTTTCTCAATAAAAATAGGAAGATAAATGTCAAGCTGTCATCTGCAAGAATAAGAGGTCAATAAATGTACAATACAGAAATTGTAAGGGGCAAAAATCAAAAGTTCACCATCTGACAAAAAACTAAATTCACACTTTTCATCAAGACTATCCTTAAAATTATAAACATGATAAATATCAATCTACATCATGAAGTACAGGTACTAATGAGAGCTCCGCAAGGCAGGTCATATCTACTCGCAATATGTGACTACAAGATTTTTCTATAAAGTAACACAATGACCTTGACCTTTGGACCCCAAAATCAATAGGGTTCTTCCTCTCAATAACAAAGCTATCAAATCAATCGAGCAAAAAATGAACTAAAAATTGGCCTGTAGAGTGTCTATAAGCTATTTCTATGAACTCCTGTACTGACCTTGGCCTTTGACCTAAAACAAATCAATAGGGTTCTTTCTTTCTTGATAACAGAGCTATAATATGTGAAGTATAAAATCAATCAAGCAAAAAGCGTGGCCTGAAGAGTATCTACAAGCTCACATGAATGGTTTCAATACTTTATCCCCTCTCGCAATGGGGTAATTACACTTCAAATACCTTTTCTTCACAAATGAATCTTTCAATGCCACTTTAAGTGGGGGATAAAGGGGGTTGCAACCCCCCTCTCTCTGGTTGGACATTTTTCACAAAAAGAGGTCTTTTTTAAACCCCCTTTTTGGGGGAACATAATGGTACAAACTAGGGTTGCACTCTTGAAAATTTTCTGGATCCACTCCCGAAATATACAGTAAAAAATTCATTTTTTCCAAAATTAAACAGTGTAACCATGCATGTCAGAAATTTATACCTCTCTCCACCCACCCTTCCCTGCTTAAATCTGCTTTTCATCCAACATGTGATTTTTTTTTTATCTAACCCCTAGCTTACATGACATTTAATAAAAAGTATAATCACATCCTATAATATCAGCCAAGGTTGCTTTATATCAGCCTAAAACTGTCCGGATGAGGGGCCGATATAACTGATGTAGGACGATATAAAAAAAATGCCCTAACATCATTGTTATATCAATGTTTATGTGAAAATCATGTTCATTCAGAGGCATTGGCAACCATGATGAAAAAATTATACCTGACATTTGATTACATAACATTGTTGTGAAGACGACAATGTTGGAAATGGAAAGAGATGCACAACATTTTTTTTTATCATAACCATAAAACTGTCAAAATACAAGAAAATGTCAGATGTTAAGAGAATTTTGTCAGTCCAAGCAATGAAACATACAGGTATTTGTCAGGCTGAACATATACAACTCTGTAACTGCATGGCTAAAATATTTCCGGGTACTTTCTTTTTATCACATATTGAACAGATTAAACATTTTTGATAGGCATAATAAAGCCATATTCCTGGAGCAGGTAGATCCAGATTTAAAAGCAAGAGGATATCTCATAGCAACAGCTTCCCTAGATATAAATCATTAACCCCAAAGGTGCAACACCCTTTTATCATAAATGTATGATGTCCAATATCAATGTAAAACTTCTCCTTATAATCATTCATTGATGTTAATGGAATTAATAGTCAATGACCATGTTGTGACAGTTTTCTCCAACATTTAAATTGTCTAAAAGAAGTAAATAATAAATTTCAACAAGAATGACAAGGAACAAGACTTACTTTCTAAATTAACTCCATTTTCTGTACTGTAAGACATCTTGTCAAAAAAATTGGTGAACAAAGAAAACCCCTAAGAGAAAATCCTCAAGTCCATGTGTTGAACAGCAAAGGGGGCTCAAGACAGGGGAGAAAGTAGGACATCAATTATTTACAGAAACCTTTATCAAGTTACACATATACTGATTTACAAGATACACCAGAAAAACATGGGAACTTGATAGGGATGAATAGTTTTACAGATTAATGAGTAATTAATATGTTTAAAGCATAGAGTAAATACACAGCTTAGGTAAAATGAAGATCCCTGGTCCTATGAGTCATCCCTTCCAATGCACCAGGTGATTCTCAAAAGCTAGTTATAATTTCTGTTCTTATTTAGATGTAATGAGCGTCAACCCACAATTGATACTCAATGATACTGGACAATCAATTGTAAAAACATTAAAAACTTGATATTCAATTAGTTTACGACTTTTGTACATTTACTACAGAAATCCCTTTTTCATCCCTCTCTCATTCCCTAATGCTTTCACATGCCAGTTTAATTCAGCCTCACACACACACATATATATACAGTAAGGATGTGCTCTGAGAGGTTTTTTTTGTTGTTGGCAGATTGCCACCTGCAACCTTGGCACTTTACTTGCCTACACTGGGGACCTTTACAAACAGCTATCCCTGTGTAAACATTGTCTTACACTGACCACTTAGGTAGCTGCTTTCTATAGGCCTCATGCATAAACAAATTTGACAGGACCTGTTGGCCACTAGAAAAATAGACTACCTTTATTCCTCACAATAGGTCTATATCACTAAAAGTTAGACTAAAATCTTGTTCATTTATATATACATATACACATATACACACACACAAATCTTTTAAAGTAAAATGTTTTCAACTGTCAGTTAAAATCAAAAATAACTATTGCCAAATACATGAATATCACTGATTAGGTTCATAATTTCATGTTTCCTTGTACAGGACACTTAATTGTGTGTGAATCCAGTAAGCATCATCTCAGATATATATCCAAAGTATGGAATTACAAGGATGACTTGTAGCCTTGGACAGAACAAATGTACAATTTCAACCTAAAGCCTTTATTAATGTCACAATGACCACTTTTATGTACCATTCTATCATCTCTCAAGCGGAATTCTTCACCCTGTACACGACACTCTTGACAGCTTACATTGTACCTAAGCAACATACCTTTCTACTTGATCACTGACCCGAATTTTGTTTTTCCATTAAAAACAGGACTGTTTTCAATTGATCTTCTTTCATTTCAGCATGAGTGATTTAGCTTATTTGTAAAATCACAATCCCATGTCTTAGACCTTACAAAAAATTTAAAGTTTTTTGTTCTTTGAACTTCAGAAGGAACATTATTTAACAGAACCTACCTCAGAAGTCATTACTGATGTCGGTTTTTCATTTAACAATCTTGTAGAGGCATTTAATATATTTTCTTTTCTCATGTTCAATAAGAAAAAAGACACCAATGCTATTTTCTGGTATATTAAATGGACTGTAGTTTAGTCTGTTACTCTTTGTTCCATTTAGTTAATCTGATTACAGTGGATTATCCTTCCAGTATATTAATCAAGGATCAGTAAAGGAATGCTGTGAAAATGACTGACTTCACATAGAAAATATGCTTACCTAAACTGGTTATGTATCAGATAATGATTAAACAGTGCAAAATAGAGATCTTACCAGACATTTTTGAATCTGTATAAGGCACACCAAAGCAAGAGTTCTCTATGTCAAATTTTCAGAATGCCACATGATTGTACTCTGTCACAAACAGTTAACACAACGCGCTGAATACTACAATTATCCTTCAGAGAATCAATCAACGTTAGTGTCCGTAATTAATAAATTGCATCCAACACAATAAATTCACCAGTACTGCACCAGGAACTGGGCTCTAGAATCCATTACGATTCCCCCTGGGTTCGTGAGGTAAAGCCCTTTTCTCAGACTTGTTTGGGATGGTCAGGTCGATCGTAGACAATCGGCCCCCAGGGTGAAAGCTTGTCCATTTACTAACAATCCAGCAGAGTGATTACAGAATTTGATAACATTACCATCTAACGACTGCCTGCCTTAGATCTGACGCTTAACACATAGCACTGGCTGTGAGACGGATGTATTTACTAGTACAGGTGTAGACACATATATGTACTCCTCACACTAATAATCAAACTAATATAAGACCCGGGAGACACTGTCAAAATATTGCTTATTTTCTTGAGGAAGCCATTTTTCTCATTCCACTTTAGTCAGGTAAAGGCCTGCTTCGCGAATGTGCTTGAAATCAAACAAATGCGTGTTATATGGGGGTGCGTCTACAGAAAATAGCATTTTCCATGAATACTCTCTTTCCATTGATACGGACGCACAATTTTTCTTCCTTTTTTAAAGAATGACTTATAAAGATTAGATATAAAAATTGTGTGCAACATTATAGACGAAAAATGTGTATTTGCTTATTTACATATCCTGTGTGTGGCCCCTATTCTCTCACACTTGGATCAAAACATCCAGGTGATCGAGTTGTTTTCTTCTCAGGTATAGCCTGTCCTCCCCTGGTAATAGCAATAGACTATTCCCTATTTAATATATTTGCATTTTTATTGGATTGTTCAATTTTAGAGTAAAGGGATTACAAGTGGTACAATGCAATAGTTTGACGTACACAGGTAAACTTTTTTTTTTAGATAAGTGATTTTTTTTTTTTTAGTTTAGTCCGCAAAGTATCTTTTACTATTATTCATAATTCATTTGGTAGAATATTTAAACCAAGTATGAAATACATTACATCACACTGGCAATAGGTGTTTTGTATAGAAATGATTGCCCTAATTAAATTAATTTTATCATACAAAGCCAGAGACATACCTATATATCATATGTGTGTTTCTGACAAAGCCCCCCCCCCCCCCCCCCTTATTAAAATTATAGTTAATTGTGATCATTAAGTTATGGCACTAGACATTCAAACCAACTATTTTCACACCATGGGACAGGAAACTTTAACTTTTTATCAGTTCATCACATATCAGTTTTTCTTTGATAGTTATATATGAAATTTAGAGATATTATTTGACTCCGTTGACATTAATCTCATGGGGATCCTGGTTTGTCGTAAGAGGCGACTAAATGGGGCGGTCCTTTGGGTGAGACTGCAAAAACTGAGGCCCTGTGTCACAGCAGGTGTGGCATTATCAAGATCCCTCCCTGCTCAAAGGCCGTAAGCGCCAAGCATAGGCCAAAATTTTGCAACCCTTCAGTGGCAATGGTGATGTCTTCATATGAGTGAATTTTTTTTAATTATGTATAATTTTTTGTACATTTCAGGTACAATTCACTTGCATCTGATCTTGATTCTACAAAAAAGCTTATAATCAGGCCTGTTTTAGAATAAATATATTTTGATAATTCCTGATTGTGGCAACTAAAAATACAGAGTCGGCTCCTATTGTCTTACAAAAAGTTGTATTTGTTTATATGTTATATGACTATTATGTTATATGACTAAGTTAATGTAGAAAAGAGGGAAGAAAATCATTGGATCAATCAGAAATAACTATATATTGTTTTTTATGAAAAACAAATGTTTCCTCAGCTCCCCAAATTTGAAGTGCTCCAAATGAAACCTCCCCCCCTTAATGTACTGCATGGTTTGGAGGAGAAAGCATGAGCAGGAACAGACATTATGATCTCCGATAAGCCATAAAGGCAAATTTTAAACAAACTACTGTAAATGTATTACATTTGGCTGTGTATTCTATTTAGCGCCTTTGGCAGAACGCAGCTTCCGTTAAATCAAGTACATCGCTAAATGCCATCTGTAAATCTAGATGTTTAAAGTAATTCAGGAATGCGCTAAATCAAATCTACGCTAACTTGTTCAAAAAACAATTTCCGCCAAATATAGTACACGCCAAATATAATACGTTTACAGTATTTTACAACCTCTGTACTATAACTTTTAGGATAACAATTGGATCCTCCTGTTCCTACAATATGCACATCTACAAATGGCAATGAAGCATTGTACAAAGTTTCAAGTCTATCCGATAAGCCATATAGGAGGAGAAGCGTTCACAAGATTTTGTCATAACTAGCAACAGTTTTCCTGGTAAACCGGGACCCTTGTATTGTTAATTAGGTAATCTAACCACACCAATATACAAAATATAATAATATATTACTACAATATAAAGATTTAAACCTTATTCAGAAATTATACAAGTACACTTCATATTAAAAAGTTAAATTAAAAAAAAAAAAAATGACGAAAAAAAATGGCATTTTGAGAAAGACTGCATAGCTAAAACTGTATGCAAGCAAAGACACACCTTTAATTTTTGTTTTATCCCAAGCATATATTAAATAACTGAGTTGTTAGATTCTAGAGAAAATGTCCACCCACAGATACCATAAGCAAAATTTATATATACAGTCTTCATTTGTATGAAGTCTCACTGATATTAGACAAAAACTGCAGGAGGAGCATCATTTTGAAATGATTTGCAGAATTGCTTGATTAATCTAGTTTTGAAAACTGCTGTCACATGTAATGTTCAGTAAAACGTAGAATAATCAGAACTATTCATTTTCATATATAGTTTTTCAAGTTTTGTGGAAATCAGACAAAATTTGTCAGAGGAATATTTGGAAATGCTAGAGTGAATGGCCATGTTGTTTAATATCAAAATGGAAAACTGATACATGTACAAAGATATACATTGCTATGCAGGAGAAGTGGTTTGAAATGATTTGACAAAACATACAGCAGCCACTGCAATGGAAAACTAATATACATAATTTGTACAAAGTCCAACTGAGTTCAAACAGAACTGTAGGAGGGTGGCCTTTTAAATTTTTTTTTTTTTTTTTTTTTTTTTTTTTTTATACAGACATCTGACAATGGACACTTTACCATCACATACATGTAAAGGTTTTTGACCAGTAGAGCTAAAATGTAAAGTGAGCAGAAAAGTGTCCCAATAATGTCACTGGGACAAGATGGTGCAACACCCAAACAACCGCATAAAGACAAGAAATTCACATCACACACATTACAATACATAGTACTATAAATATATAAAAACCCTGCACTTTGTTAGCAAGCTTCAGAAAATGAGTGGTGAACATTGTTAAACCACTACAGTACTTCTATTTTATTTTTCTGGATTATATATTGCAAGTGTAATGTAAAAAAAAAAAAAAAAAAAAAAAAAAAAAAAAAAAAAAGCTGGCTTTTGACTTTAAGAAAAGTTAAGTAACTTGGATAAAGGCTTATACATTTTATAACAGCCAACACTTACTTTGGAAACCATATTGTGGATAGTCACCTAAAATTTACAAAGCAATACAATTGAGACTGAAAATCTCAGTATGCACCAGAACACTAGTAACGGCTACACAGTGGATACAAGTGTTCCTGTAACAACTATTCTACACAGATTACTTGTATCCACTCCATTTGGTTATTTATTTTTCCTTTCATTATTTACACTGTCTTCAATTAAGCAAGCTTTGTATAATAGTACCCAGCAGTATCTGAATTAAATCCAATATTGGTAAGTGCACAGGAGAGAAAATATGGCATGGTCCAAAACTTGAATATGCCAAATACATAGCATAGTCAGACCACTTGGTCTGAAAAATTCCTTTCTATACAGTATGATATAATAACTTCAACATATTGAAGTAAAAAAAAACAAGCATTCAAATTCAACACAAGGGTATATACTTACTAATCATTGCGGCCAAATGGATTCCACAAACATCATTTCTTACAGACAAGCAGATGGAGACATTGAGGCGATTGATGCTATCACTCTGGAGACTGAGTTCTTGAGTGTTCTCACTGGTGGGGAAACACTCTTTTCCTCCCATTGGAATGGTCTGCCATGTGGTCCCACCATTTACACTTATTTTCACTTTGAGACAGTATGTGGAATTCAGCGTAAATGGAATAACTAATTTTTTGTTTTCGGCTGAATAATCAGGTATATTATTTACTAATGGAAATCCAAAGTCTGAAAAATGAAAAAAATAATATCCTGTGATTGAAGGTGTTCTACTGAGGAGGCATTCATTTATCCAAACAATCAAAGAGTTATAACTCTAATTACCTTTGGTCTTTACAGTTATTTTTTGGGAGTTGCTTCCCTTTCCAAGGGAATTCTTGCCATACACTAGAAACTGATACACAACACCTGGCATCAAATCTAAAAGAAAAAAAAAAAATAAATGAAAAAATGCACACATTTATACAATACAAATTTATTTATTCTTTACTTATAATACACTGATCCTGTATTAATTTACAACAAATTTGAAAATGAACAAGTACCAGTGATGTTGTATTGAGTGGCTTCTGCCGGTGAGACAGTTATTTCTCCGGTGTATGTTGGAGGAACACTACTGGTATAGTGGACAATGAAGACCTGGGACTCCCCTCCATCAAACCCCGGTGTCCAGCCCAGGAAGACTGACTCCCAGGTGTACGATATCACAGACAAATTATAAGGAGCTTCCGGCCGATCTGAGAATGTAATGCAACAAAAGTTGAAGCATAACAAAATATCCCACAAACATGAATTTACAATTACATGGGAAGAAACAAATCAGCCATGTGGGATTACAAAAATACAGTACTCATTATACATCGGAAAGTAAAAAATGTCAGGTTACAATTGCAATTACGCCAGAAAGCAATAAATATCATCATGACTATTACAGGAACATCTGTGCTAAGCCTGTAGCTCTTCTGAAGCAGTTTGATATTTACACCAGTCAGACAAATACACATAGGTGATGGACAAACTTTGGTAAAGAAAATTAAGTAAGCTAAAAACTACTATTAAAGTCATCACCTGATTCCTTTCAATTACTTGTTTCTGAAAATTAAGTTGTTTCTGTTCTACACTAAGATATAAAGATAAACTTACTTTTAACAGTCAGATGCACAGTTTTGTGACCTTGGCCATTAGAATTCTGAGCAATGCACACATATGCCCCAAAGTCACCAGCTACCACATTACTAATGGACAGAGAACTGCTGGCCTCAGTGGCACTCAGATGAATGGTGGGGTTCACTGTAAACCGGGATTCTGTCTGAATGATTGTATTGTCTCTGAACCACTCAAATGTAGGGAGGGGGTAACCTTGACCTTTACAGGTGATGGTGGTAGACTGGTTAACTGTTGTGGCTACCTTTTCATCAGCATCTATTGAGGGTTTAACTATGGCAAAAGAGAAATGAAAATTATCTTCACAATGAACAACTCCAAATTGTTCACATTCTATTACAATTCTGTGATAACATATACAACTGTTTTACTAATGGTAATTTGAAATACAATTCTGTTTGACAATAAATTTCAGCTAGGCATTGCCATTATGTTGGTTCTTCCAAGTTTTGAAGTTTCATGAAATTAAGAATAAATTGAAGTAAAATTTCCTCTCCTTACACATTATGTAAAGCTCCAGATTGTGTTGTTCTCCACGTGACACCTCACGGCAGGTGAAATTTCCAATATCATCTATCATCAAGCCTTGACGCCCAGAACCTGTTACACAAACCAAAAACATCAACTCTTTATTTCTTTGTTGTTAGTGCAGTTCAGTTTCAAATCAAGAGAATCAATAAATCAAGTATCTAAATGACAATGGCTTAATAGAATAAGTTCTAGAGTTATTTCCCTTTTATCACATTTTCTGAGAACATACCTGCAAATTGTAATCTGGAAGTGACCAGTTTACTGTAAGTTTCAACAGACGTGACCTCCTCGGTAATGTTATACAGTGGCCCACTTCGGATGACCTGGCCATTTTTCAGCCATTCTATATTTGGTTTAGGCAGGCCTCTCACCTTACAACGGACGGAATATGTGGATTGGCTAGAGGCGATGGTGGCACTGGTTGGTGGATACTCGATGAATCGGGGAGATTCTGAAATAATCAGCACTCATTATTTGATGAAAACAAAATCTGAAAATGACCTTTCAATTCCCGAATGCTAGTTTCAAGTTCACTTTAAAAACATACAGTATCATGAATCAAGGATCTACTACTTTTTATTCACTGTACACTAAAATAAACTTATTTTCCATTGAACTTCATATTTTAGAATAGGATCATGGTGAAATCATTGCAAGGTAAAATTACTGCCACCTAAGCATTTCTGTAACAATATCACAGACTTCATTTCAGGTGGATCAATACTTTTAAAAGCTAAAAAATTCATTTCTGAAAGTTCATCACTCTGGTTACAACATTAGGATATGTAAATTACATGTTTCTGCCAGATAATAATAAAAATGGCTCTCATTGTGTGCTTTCGACACTTTCTGGAATACCAGAGAGTATTACTTTTCAAAATATACTTGGAACCAACACCATAGGGAACATGTACAGCAACTTTGATGATCCTAGCCTTAATAGTACTCTTTTTATCCTTCCTGTAAAATCTTGATGTGTGAACTGACAGACACACAGATAAAAACTGCACCATACCATTATACATCCCATCTATGATGGATGAGTATGTGTATCAAGTTTGATTATTCTAGCCTTATCAGTAGCTTTTATTTGATCCACAAGATGCTGATGGATGCACTGCATCACATCATAATATGGTCCATTTGTAACGGGCTTATAAAAAGGTGGCAATAATTGGGATTTAACCAGTACAAGAAATTGTTATTTTAATATATTTGTGCTGAACTCCTACCTAGTACTTCCACTATGATAGTAGCTGTGCCACCTCTACCCATGACATTAAAGGGAGTGCAAGCATAATGCCCACTGTCACTCAGTCTGGCAGACTGAACTGTAAATGTGGCTCCTTGGTTTAACAAGACTTCATTGGTATCAATCTTTCTCCATTCATACTTTGGAACAGGATATCCTGAAAAGGCAATATAAATTGCAATTTTTATTTACTCCTTTAAGAAGGAATGATAAATCATCATAATGCCCGACTTCCATTTGCAACTTGAATGAAAATATAGATATCAGCAATACATGTATTAACTGCGTAGCTCAGTAAGCTGATGTGTATACAGATATCAGCAATACATGTATTTACTGCGTAGCTCAGTAAGCTGATGTGTATATAGATATCAGCAATACATGTATTAACTGTGTAGCTCAGTAAGCTGATGTGTATACAGATATCAGCAATACATGTATTAACTGTGTAGCTCAGTAAGCTGATGTGTATATAGATATCAGCAATACATGTATTAACTGTGTAGCTCAGTAAGCTGATGTGTATATAGATATCAGCAATACATGTATTAACTGTGTAGCTCAGTAAGCTGATGTGTATATAGATATCAGCAATACATGTATTAACTGTGTAGCTCAGTAAGCTGATGTGTATATAGATATCAGCAATACATGTATTAACTGTGTAGCTCAGTAAGCTGATGTGTATATAGATATCAGCAATACATGTATTAACTGTGTAGCTCAGTAAGCTGATGTGTATATAGATATCAGCAATACATGTATTTACTGCGTAGCTCAGTAAGCTGATGTGTATATAGATATCAGCAATACATGTATTAACTGTGTAGCTCAGTAAGCTGATGTGTATATAGATATCAGCAATACATGTATTTACTGCGTAGCTCAATAAGCTGATGTGTCGACTGCTGATCTGTAGTTCATGTCTAACCGTTTTTAATCCCCCCCCCCCCCCCCCCCCCCCCCCCCCACCCTTGATTACTTTCGGCTAAAACTACATTTTTTAAGTAAATAAGGTAAATTTGAAATTTTTCAATTTCAAAGTATTATTGTATATATCATCCGCTTTCCATCCATATCAGATTTCTCTGGTGTGTTATTCCTCTTGAGGTTGTTTTAAAATAATGGTTGATGTTAATGTCTCAGAATAAGGGTTATCTCTCTTTGTTCACATTATGTACCTGGATTAGATATGGTACACGACAGAGAAAGGCGTTCTCCAATGTTCAAAGGATTAGAGACAGCTTTGATTGAAGAATTTCCTGGGGGAACTGAAAATGAATATAAAAAAAGGATAAACATTTACAAGAATATACTGCAGACACAGAGTATAGAAATGGGTTAAAACATCCTCGGCACTCAAAATTCACCAAAACCTACATAAGCCAAAAATATGGCGATGATAACGTAGGAATAAGTCTCCAAATTTCATTTGATAGACTTAAAAATGTGTTGATTACTTAGAATATATACTAACACTGGACATGAACATAGGTGTAGGCCAGTTTCTGACTTTGTATGACAGGCTCTCCCGACGGCTCCAGTCGATACATCACGATACAAGTGTAGTTGCCTGAGTACGCTCTGGTGACAGGAGAGGCAGTGAAATTGGCAGAAGTGGATTCTCGAGTATTATCCAGCTTTTTCCACTTGACAGATAGAGGTGCAGGGTTGGCATCCACAGCACAGTGAAGGTTCAATTCTCCTGTCTCATTGACAACTGCAGTGGCTGGCACAGTAATAACAGGCTCATCTGTAACAGCAAGGTAATTGATGAATACATGTTCACAAAGTATAAACTCAGCACAGTGACACAGACTAGGTATGCAAGTACTTGAAGTCATGTTGCATTTATGATGAATTCAAAGCAGTTTTATAAATGTAACATAATTACATATTTCTGCAAGATATCTAGATATCTCTTTTGTGTCTGATCACTTACGGGTTTGTTTTTCAATGACATTTAAAATATCAAACAATGATCAAACTGAGGGAAAAAAAACCAAAAATATTGCAAGATTTGAGAATTTGTAACGGATACTTCTCAATGAATTATGTGTAAATATATTCTTGGAGTTATAAAAAAATCCACAGCATTGTAACAGATGGAGGTCCAACATTGTTGCAATCCTCTTAATACAAAGCCATTTCCAAACACACAGATTTTGTGAACTAATTGTAAATCAATATAAACTGTGAATGATTAGATGTAATATATTTACATATGACTTTGACTGAGGTACTTTGGCTGTCTGACTGGACCTGTCCATTAATTGTATTGGAGGCGGAACATGTGTATTGTCCTGAGGCCGTTCTCGCCACATTAGTGAATGGTAGCACTACATTGGTATCTGAAATGAAGTTAAAATTGCCCTTTATAATGTGTTTCTACCCTGATCATTAACTTAAAACATGCAAATTCAAATTAGAAATAAAATTATAGTTTTGTTTCAAATTAACGGTCAATGCTGAAATATAAATTTCTTACTCAGCATCACTTGGGTGTCTTTTTGCCATCTGACTTGGGTGACCTGTGGGTTTGCACTGACGATACAGCGTAACTGACTGGAAGAGCCCAGGAGAATGTTCAGAGGAGAGGGCTCCAGAGTAATTCTGGGTTTATCTACAGACAGAGAATTCAATTACTGTACTCAGTATCGCTCAACAGGGATTCACAACATTCCTAGATTCATTGAGAAAATTCATCTACTTAATTAATGGGAGGTTTTTAAAGTGCAATCTAATCTTTTCATCTTCTGTACAACTACTGTTTTAAAAAGTTAATTACCAGTGAATCATAATATCATACAATTTACAAGATTTCACTTTACTCAGACTTACATTGCACTTGTACGAGGAAAGGAACTTTACTGGGGTTGTTAAGGTTAACTTCATTTTTTGCAGAACAGTAGAAGTTTTTATTGTGGTCAGTGTATTGTAGTTTGATGATCAGCTGACTAGTGACAAGAGTCTCGATGTTTCCGTGTCCTATGGTGGGTTTCTGGATGATCTGAGTGGTGGCACTATTTGTTAATTGTGTATCTTCCTGGTACCATGTGATTTCTGGAGGGGGATTTCCGATGGAGGAACACGTCAGAGAAATGAAGTCCCCCTCAATTTGTGATGATCTAGTGTCATTTGTAATAACAGATATATTATGGGGAGGAACTGAAAGAAGAAAAACATAATTTTTAGAAAATTATCTCAGTCTCTGAATTCTATCATGTTTTGTAATGCATTCTCTCTATCTTTAATGAAATGTTTTCCCTTTGAAAACAATTGAATGATCAATATATTTAAACTATCGATTACTCGCAAGGCTTAGCTTGACATTTCCTGCAACAACAACTCTATGATATCTTATTTGTCACAAAAGTATTTGCTATTATATCAAAATGTCACAGACAATGGCATACAGTGTGTAGTTTTATCATAGATGAACAAATGTTCATTTAATCTTGTCAAGAAATCATGATGAATTTTCCCCCCAATAAATAGAAACTGATATATGTGGTCTACTAGACTTGGGGAGTAGATGGAGTACATTAAATGGCATGGTCAATTATCCAGTATAGTCAATGATACCCACACTGGTGATATCAAGAAGACACCAAACACAAGAAAATGATGTCATTAGAAATCCAAGATATAGTTTGTAATACTGATTTTAACAACACAGTTGTTGGGTTGAGAACTGTTCTTCGCTGCTTCACATCAGACAGTTTGTCCCTTGGGGGCTCACATCATTACTGTTGCCCTCAACCCCAGACAACAACAACTCTTCCCAGACAGCAACTAAACAACAACTCTTCCCAGACAGCAACTAAACAACAACTCTTCCCAGACAGCAACTAAACAACAACTTGTCCCAGACGACAACTAACAACAACTCTTCAATGGCCAGCCTAATAAAACATAATTAATTCTTTAAAATAAAATGTCCTTAGCTTTCCAAAGTAAGTTTTTTCAATGTTAAAGAGTAAGACAGCATTTCAAAAAATCATGTACAGTATTTTTACCATATCATTGAAACTCCCTAAGTAAGCCTCCAAAACCAGTCCAGGGGCATACATACAGTATAAAACCAGTCCAGGGGCATACATACAGTATAAAACCAGTCCAGGGAAATACATACAGTATAAAACCAGTCCAGGGGCATACATATACAATACAATAGACATTAAGATATCCTTACATATACTAACTGTAGACATTGAGATATCTTTAGACATACTTACTGTAGACATTGAGATATCTTTAGACATACTGTAGACATTGAGATATCTTTAGACATACTTACTGTAGACATTGAGATATCTTTAGACATACTAACTGTAGACATTGAGATATCTTTAGACACACTTACTGTAGACATTGAGATATCTTTAGACACACTGTAGACATTGAGATATCTTTAGACATACTTACTGTAGACATTGAGATATCTTTAGACACACTGTAGACATTGAGATATCTTTAGACATACTTACTATAGACATTGAGATATATTTAGACACATTGTAGACATTGAGATATCTTTAGACATATTGTAGACATTGAGATATCTTTAGACATACTAACTGTAGACATTGAGATATCTTTAGACATACTTACTGTAGACATTGAGATATCTTTAGACATACTGTAGACATTGAGATATCTTTAGACATACTTACTGTAGACATTGAGATATCCTTTTCCTGGTGGCAGACTCTGCACGGTACAGGTGTACTCCCCCTGGTCCTGCTCTTTAACATTGTGTATATTGAGATTGAAAAGTCCACTGATAGAAAACCGATCATCCCCTGTCATGGACATGTTGTTTACGAACAATGTACCCGTAGGACCGGACCATGTTGCCAGAGATGCTCCGGTGTATATACAGGTGAAGACAGCACTCCCTCCTTTTACGGAGGTTGTATCAGCGGGTCTCTGTACCCATGCTACACCCAGAACATCTACAAATAAAAGAAACTTAGTTGACTGCGAATAATGTGCTTAGTAACCTTGCACACTGAGGACAGACTGTACATGTGATAAAATCAAAATTTATCTAAATCTTGTAAAATATCGAAAACTTAGTCTTTTTTTTAATTTATGTACATTCAAATCCTTATCATCCATTTGGTATTTTTTAAATGAAAATAATTAATTATCAGGTTTTCTACATAAATCACAAATCATACAACATAGGTATCTCTAATTTCACCTTTAGAAAATATCAATGAAGGTTACCTTGAAGACAGGACAGTATGACAAGCGTTATCCAGGCGATGTGGTGAATTCTACATGACATTTCACTGTGACTTGTATCATAATCAAGTAATCCAAAGAAAAGAATTTGCCTTTGTTTCACTTTTATAATATCTACATCAGTAAATCACACGATGATCTGATAATTCACACTGTGGGATTCTTCCAAAAAATGATCTCACTGTCCTTTACAAAGTTCTCCCTTCACCTGTACCAATTAATGAAACAAAATTTATGCAAATTGAAAATGAAAAGCATATGCAAACTGACGGGTTAAAGACACAAACAATGACAGTTGTGGATTTTAATTTGGTGCTATGATGAATGATAGGAAAGGGTCACTGGTTTTGTGAATTAAACTTTTTTGTGTTATGAGATGTTCTGATAAGGACCCCTCATAAACACTGCCCATTCCCTTCTTCATGTTTGATAGTATTCTTACACAAGGTGTCATATACACTAGAGGCTCCTGATGCTATATATGGAAACCTCTGTACTGTAAGAGAGTCCGCTATATAATAAGAAAGTAATGACCATTACTTATAAATACAAAAATGGAACCTTGAAGTCAGTTTCACAGGTATGTTTATAAACTGCACAATTAAATTGCATTACCCATACAATTCTTACCACTCCTCTTCCTTTCAAATTACTAATTATAAATATATATAAATGATAAAAGACTTTTTTTGCAAGCTTTTATCAGCATGAAGACAAAATGCATTCAGAAGAAGTGTATTGACCTAGCAGTTTGCATACAAAACTCAATATCCCTCTGGAGCTGATAACCAGTATTTTTTCTTTCTGTTATTTATGATGGTTGTCCTTTATCTATAGTATACTATCACCTAGAGCTGAAAACAAGTTTGTCTTGGTTTTTACTGTCTTTATCTTTTTTTCAGTTTTCCTAGTGAAGCATCACTTGTGGGTCTCCTATTTCACAGCTTTGTAAATCAGTAATCGATATTTAATTAAACCTTCCCTGTCTGGACCCACAACACCACCTATCTAATCTCTCCTTAATTCTTTTTGATATTTGGGACATGGATAGTTGGTTTACCTGAGGGTGCCCAAGGCCAGAGGATGGATTGTAACCAGCTTAAGTGTTTTATGACCCTTGTCTATAGGTGATCTTGCAAATTTAATTGATGAACATTTGACAGGGGGAGCTCTAGACAAATTGCTCTTCATTGTCATCCTGACAATCACTATGTGCAGACACTCTCTCTTTTTATGGGGTAAATCAAGGAAGAAATGAGACAAACCTAAATTCAATTATCAAGGTTTTTAATTGCTATTTTTGTACCTCTACTTTTGTAATACCTCCGTTAATTTGCATACAGATGTAACAATGCTAATAAGAAAGGTGATATACATATTCCATGCATTAATAATAATTTCACTGCATATTTTGGTGAAAATTAATTATTTACCTGTTGCTTGCAGTTTGCTCACCTGTTAATTCAATCTACATCAACCCCACAGAGCAAACACCTCATTTTATAACTTACCATTATAAATTGATAAAATACATTCATATTGATCTAAAGGCCAGACAGAAAAGGATATGTCCATAAAAACTATCATGAAAAGAACATCCACAATTCAATTTACATTTAAATTTAGTTTGTAAACCTTAAACTATACAACAATCCTAACTCCTTTTATCGAAGAGTTCTCAGAAGTCATGCCATCATTAAAATCTAAGCTGTAAAGTCAGTCATCACAGCATGGACTGCAGTTTATGGTACTTTTACTGCACTTCATAAGGCTGACATAAAGATTATAAGGGAACTCAATCCCTGAACAAACGGGAAAATTTTATGTGCTTTTGGTTTGCTGGTGTTCCCAGGGAGGTTATGGATAAAGAGGTGGGAATCCCTTTATACCTGGTGGTGCTAACACCTCACACATGGGGGAGCTTTTAGACTGGACAGACATTAAATTCTCAATGAATCAAATGAACAAAGAACTACAAATATTATATTTTCAAATACATGATTATTTTTCCTTTCAACATGAACTCTGAAGAATATGCAATCTACATGTATCTGGGAAGTCAGTTTTCATAAGTTCTCTACTTCATGATGAATCATCCCCCACCCCCCACCCAATAATAGCATGTTTGAGATTAAATAAATATAATAGGTAAAAAGTGAATGATGCTTGCACAAGTTAGGAAATGACCAACAGAGACCATGCAATGATGAAATATCACTGCAGGGGTCTGAAGTGGTCAGCTATTTTATACCACCTGTACATCATTACAGCTGTCTATTTCTCTGTTTTTTTGTGACAAAGACATGACTAGACTCTTGTTCTGAGCACTTAGAACAGACAATAAGGCATCCCGTTTGTAATATCACCATGCTGGATTTACAAAATGTTTACAAGTTTGGTTTTTCCCCTTAAAGTGGCTGTAGTGTGACAGATTTCTGTAAATTTACCACAAAATCAAACTTCAATACATATATAAAGTAAGATACTTCATATTGAAAACATTGAACTAATCAGCATTTGAATTTTTTTTTTAAATTAAGAAGTTGAATTCAAGTATAACATCAAATTAACTCATCCCTTAATGACAAACAGTTGGTCTATATGTAAAACACACTTAAAACTTCAAATAAATTTTTTTTGACATCCTATTTCATATTTCAACTGTTGAAATTTTTCAAAACAAAATTCGATCGGCATACATTTGATATAGTGTTAATAGGTCATCATTTTTTATTACCCCCCTTTTCCTAAACAAAATCATTTAGAACACATTTTTAACAAAATTCAGGGTACATTTTAATATGTGGTGTGAATAGGTCATCAATATTTTTTTTATTACTCCCTCCTCCTAAACAAAATCATATACATATTATTTCAATGTTATTTTGAAACACTTCACAAATCATATATGGCTAAACAGATATAAAAAAGAGGAAACTTACATTAATGCCTGCAAAAACTGGTATATGTAATCTGAGAATTCCATCAAGAAGAAAAAAAACACCTCTAATTGTGTGCAACCTCGTCAATATATCCAGAAGTTCTGATCACCAATAAAAAGTTTGTCTGTCCAATGAGCTGTAAATGACGGACATTCATCATAGTTGTCAATCATTACACATCATGCCTTCTGTTCAACTGTTTATTGCATGTCCAATGCAGATTCTGATTGGGGGTCAAAAGGGGAAATGACCTCCTCATGCAATAATTCCTCTATCTGTTTTCAATATCTGAGCTGTACCAGTAAATGAAACCATTCACTCAAAAGTCATAATTGTCCAGATATTGAGGATGTTAGATGAAAACTGTTTTGAATGCTATGACAACCAAATCATTTCTTATTAGCACATTCATCTGGTAAGTTGGTAACATACAGTTCATTATAAAACATTTATGAAATTATTAAGGACATGAACGTATTTATAACATTTCTTTCACCAGCATATGAAATACAAGAATTTGTAATTTCCATCAAAGAAATTTCACTCAGCAACCCGACCTGTACAATCTATAATATTTGCAGTAAAATAAATTCCAGGTTGTTCATGGGATCAATATAACTTTTCATATAATGTGGCAATGCAAAACTAATAGTTTTCCCATCTTTCAACATCATTAACAAGTTCCAGAGCTAACAAATTTCTACCTGCAAACTTGGCCACACCCCTTTATTCTCTTACCACAGACAGCTTGCACATAAATGTATTGATCAATCTACAAGGTTTTCTAGATTTCAGCCAGCAAAATATTTATTCAACTGCCTTCAAAGATCTCTGGATTGTCCATAAACTTCCCATGGTCAACTAATTGGCTAAGGCTGTGTTACAAATCTTATCAAGCTTCCAAGAATTCTAACATTTTCTTTCACTTACAACTAATATTCGTAAATACTTGAAGAATGTAGCCCTGCTGATGTACAGTACCTGAGCAATATTTGAATAATGCAGAATCTATATATAAAAAATAACTACCAGGTGATTTAAGATCACTTATATGATTTAATCATCCAACATATCTGCATCTTGACACATACACTTGCAAGAGCAGCATAACCTATGTAATAGGCTGCTATTATATAAGCAATCTGATGTACAGGTCTGGCCTGCTCAGCTCAAGAAAAAAATATACTTAATCCACAAGTGGAATATAGTTTGCTCAAAATATGCTTCATCCTGATTATACAAGAGGTTTTTTTTTTAACACTGAGTCACATGGTGTGACATAGTTAATTGTAATTGGAGTTGGGCATGCCTGTGGTTCAGCCTTAGGGAGATATTGACACCTATGTAGCAATACACCACAATAAGGACACAGTCATCTTCTGAAATCATCCCTTTAATAGCAACAACTTCATTTTCCCCTCCACTGCCAGAAAAGATTGGGCACCCTAACTACAATCCCTACATCTCTAATCCTTTGCTGGCTCCCTTCATGTCACACTGATCAAATGCCATATAAAAAGACACACACCAGTTCAGAGGAAAATTAATAGAATGCTATTCCATGAAATCTCTGTAAAAATAATTACATGTGATTTTAGCATTAAATATCTAGATAATCAGATGGCTTTTAGTCTAGTTACTATTGAGCTGGACAGTGTATCTGAAGTAGTGGGTAGCTCCCATCCTGTTTAGGTACAGGGAAAAGGTGGAGAAATATTTGACCAATATGAGGTTGTAACAGCCCCCTACATCTGATTCACCTGTATACCTGAGTAAGCATCACAATGAAAAACAGTAATCAGCACACCTACTGAACTCAGGATCAAATCTTGTCAATTTTCTCTTATTGCCATGGAGACACATACTCCTGCTGATGACACAATATCTAATCTAACAGCTAAAGATTATGAGGCCATCATGACATCAGAATAAAATCAAACCTGATACCACTCCCAATAGACACAGCTAGTGTTCACTATTAATTTCCATTTAATGGCAACCTTTCTCTAAAAAGTAATTATTTGTGACACAGTATCTTGTGACTTTGATAAAAGATATAAACTTGCTACACATCATAAACACTGGATTCATTTTGTGAGCTTGGTTTGAAATCTAATAGTCCCTTTGTATTCTACCTCTGAAAGATAATCACATTTTGCTATGATAGCCCAGTTCCAGAGTAATCTCCCCTTGTAATCATGACTCCCAATGGTGGTTACCAGTTTCACATAGCTTCATTTATTTGCATCACTAAGAACATGATTATCTCGTTATCGGTCATCTGTCTGGTCAAAATGTTAGTATGTCCTGCTGGTGCAAAAATAATATTGTCTTCCTATTAAACATATTCCCACAGGGTAAGGAGGAAAATCTGACCTTATATTCAGGTTACATTAGAAAATTAAACATGGTCATTAATTGATAGATAAAAGAATTTATTTTGAATTATTTACTTTTTTAAATCAAAAAAGATCTTGATTCATGTAAATCTGGTCTAAATCCCCAATTCCAGCAAGATTCTAATACTTCAGTTACACACTCCAGTCTGTTCTGTCGAAAGTTTTGATAACTTATAAAAAAAGAACCAACCTAAATTTTTGCAAGTTGCAACTCTATAGGATAAGGCTTGGTGATATCAATCTATACCCCCAAAGTTATCAAGACATTGAAGAACAGCTGCAGACATTCATCAATGGTATCAAAATTATTTCTGCAGATCATAAAATCTAAAGAGTGTTTGTCCTGCTTGACTTCAATGTATCTCCTGAGAGCTCCAGGATACCTTAAACTTCACATTACTACAATCATCTGATTTATCAATCTAATATTATATTAAAACACCTTGCAGTTCACAACCCCAGTAAGAGTTCAGTGAAATTGCAAAAGAAACCAAGTTTGGGATTTATCAAGTGCATCAATTTATGAAGCCGCCTTGAACAATGGTATAATTATATGATTCAATATTGCAGTAATTTATAATTCTAAGAAGTGCAGGGATATGCTATTACAGAGGCCCACAATAAACTTTTCTTGTCAACTAAAACATGTGTATTCAAATTCAATCTATTTCCTTTCCCAAGATTTATGTGATCAATTTCAATATTAGTCCTGCACAACAAATCTCTTTATCACTTGATAAGAAGGAAAATTGCTGAAATAAAATGCTTGAAAAGGAAGATAGGGACTTTTCCTGATGGCTAATACTTCTGAATCCTCATGAGGGGCCACCATAATGAGGGAAAATGGTCTGTCACACATTTAAGCAAACATACAAACAAGGGATAATAGTTTTGTTGAACACCTAAAAAGGGTCATCAAGACAGAATTCTATGTCCTTACAATAGTGTTGGTTTAACTTTTGAATTTCGAAGATGGTCCAAGAAAAGAAACTCCCATCCCACTGAGAAGAATATTTCAAACTGTTTTGTGAGCTTTTTTCAATGTTTGGAGAAAAGAAATATCGGGGAGTTTAAATGGTAAACTGTATTAAATGATGTATGGGATATGGGTGTACCAGGGATTTACCAGTCTCAGATTAAATGATTCAGTGCCCTTTTTCATAAAACATTCTTGTCAACACACACAAAAACACTATTGTCCGGAGACTGAAACTTATCCAACTCCAAGATGAGACCCAACTAAAAAAAATCTGTTAAAACTTCAAATTATTCTATATCTATAAATGATCACATTACTATTCAATAGTTTGATACAAGACATCTACCTTAAGAATTTCATAGTCATTTTACTTTCATTTTTAAATCTATATAAAAGCTATATTAATCAACACCTCATTAAATCAACATTACTTATTCATAGTGTATAAAAAGTTTATTAGGATGCATTTATGATAAATATCTGGAAATATTCATTCTAGGTGATGCCCACAAAAATTACTATGATGATGACATCTATCAGCCAATCACAATGCTGCAACTGATTTTGTTTCCATATATAAAGTATGACAGGTCATGTTCTCTAGTTTCTCCAATTTATCTCAAATTCACTAAAAATATTAATGTGTATTTCTCATGTTGTAATTGGGAGTTAAATATAATATCTGAAATATTTTAATCACATCAGAAATATAGCTTAAGAAATTCTTGAAAAGGTGCAATAATTCTGGAAGATTAAATTTGTCCTGAATATCACATATAATTCCAGTCTGTGGGTGAAACAGTTCTTGTCATACTAGTTTTATCCGATTGCCAGTTAATATTTTCCTTGCATTGATTACATACAGCATGGTAGCAGCTGTGAAACTTTCCTATATACAGATTCCACGACAAATTGTCAAATCCCGCCTTTCTCATTTTTTCACACATGAAGGGGAGTTTTACTTCTAATATAATACCTGTAATATCTGGCTTTTGATTGTCAGTGGACATATTTTCTGTCAATGAACATACACATTTTACACAAAAATGAAAAAGTTTTTTGAATACAGATCAAGTTTATAAGGTCATCTATTATATCGTTAGCTTGAATTGGTTGGTCACATTATATATCTGAGAAATTAAACTTTGATATTAAATCATTGAAAGCAAACTTACTGGAGACACAAGAATACATCAATCGTGCAAGGCCCATTTATTCTGCTTCTGGGTGTGGTAATAATTTAATGTCTATTTAAAACAGTTTGATATATTTCACTATACCCCTGTATTTAACCTATCCTCAAGAGAAGTTTGATTTTGACTCAGCATTAAGTCATTGCTTGTCAATATCATTTGGTTGCATGCAGTTATTTCGATTAAATATTGAACACAACGCAAAACCAGACTTTCTTATAAGTGTGTGGGATAAAAACCTTCAATTGTTTCATGCTTAATTACTTTATCAGAATGTACACCTTTGTAATGATTGCGTGTACCTCTTTGATAATTAAAGTTTGGAAAAACAGTAAACAAAGCCGATTTAAGGCTGCCATTTTAGGGTAAATTGTTGTGGCATACAACTGAGTGCTTTGTTCCAATTTCTTCCATTCAATAAATACTACAGACATGAATTGTTGACTTGTAAACTGACATTTCTCCTGGTATGAGCCAAGGACATCTCTTACTTTTAAATAGACATCTACAGGCTCAATTTGAAAACTTGAAAATTTAATAAACCCTGGAGGAAGTGTTTTGTTATCTGTACCAAGAAAAATGACATCAATTCCTATATTTATATCACCTTTAAAATGATTATCTGAATATGATATCATTAATTTTGTCACATTATCAAACTATGGTCAAGATAGTACAAGCTGATAACAAAACCACCAAGAGACCACCAATGGTTTATAGACAGTGACTGTGTACAAAACACACTGAGGGGCCTGGCTATGATTATTTACTATCCCAATATTTACTCTTTCTAATTAATTGAGATTACCTTTCTATTCAACTGTCTGTGAGAAGCAGAAATGATGCTGGCTCTTCAAACTTAGGTTGATTATGCTACAAATTGAAGAAGCACAATAAATAATAATGAAATATGTTCACTAAGCTTTATAAAATAATAATATCCCGGTATAAATCAAGAACATCTACAGACCTCCATGTTGTCATGGTGTATTTTTGACTGTACCTCATGCTGCCACTTTTCAGTTTTTGATTTACTTACAACAGATCTCTGAAATAATCAACCTTGCACTGGAGAATTGGAACATTTTAGATTCAATGCAACCAAAATGAAACTGTGCTGTATCTCAAATGAACAACAAGCCATGTGCATGTCCATCAGTGCTCTGGACCTCAACTAGACAAGTGAAACTGCTGTCAAAAACGTGGAGAAAGCCGACCTGCCATGATCTTGTTTTCTTTTTATTCACTTTTCCAACCTTTCTCAGAAAGACACACATCTACATCTCTGTCTCCTTGTTCAAAATCTTCAGTTGACAGAAAATTTATTAAAGCCCTTGTCTGTATGTTTTTCCCTGATAAAAAGTCAACTAATTGTTGGCATGAATGACAACAATACTGGGCAGTTTTTTAATAAAAAGGTTAGGTGTCAAACTTGACTGTCTTAGTAAAAGGGAAAACATATACATTTTCAATGTTTTGCTGATAGCTAAATATTTTTGGTGACAGTTATTAATTATCATTATAATTTTATGTAATGAGTAAGAAAACTTTGGGGAATATGACAGTTACAAATGTATAAACAATTTATGACTTCGTTATATTTTGAAAAATGGTAAAATTCACAATCTATGTAGAGGTAATTTAGCAAGTTTAAATAAAGAAAATATCTACAGCCTGTTTCACATCCATATACGACAATGTCAGTGTACTGTGATAACACAGAATATTGCAAGAGATATACTCCATACACAGTGTGTCATAATTATCTATAAATATCCTCTCACCTGATCACAAAGTTTTAAAGAAAATTGTCTTCCTCTATAAATTGTATATCCATAAGATACATATATGAACATCCCAAAAATTTAATCCATTCAGCACCTATCATTAAATTCCTTAATTTGATAACGAATCGGCGAATACTCCAGTTTACCACAGAGTGTAGAGATCACCACTTCCACATATACAAACTGTCAATTACAGGACTAAATGTTGTGGCTAATAAAAATCCCTCAGATAAAAGTTCTGGAGATTAGGAGGCATTAAACAGCCATGGTACTGTAGGAGCTGACCAGCTGCCTGTACAATAAGTGTTCTGCTTACCTGGGGTTTACCTGTGCGCCACGGAGATCGATGATTGGGCAGATGGAGTCTGATTGACAGTTAAGGGTGCACAGAGACCACTCGCTGCAGAAAAAATGAAAATGACAGTCATTTACATGAATTATCATATATTAATGTCTGAAAACTGGAAGTTTGGTCTCAAATTCATACCTCGAGATGAACTTTCCTTTATCATAACACAGTAAAAGTAAAATTTACAAGACACATGATATCGCCAGTGTCTCTTACACTAGTATGTAGTAAAAATCACAAGACTTAAAGCCCATGCTCCCTTTTGATATTTTACTATGTTTTTGTTTGCATGGAAATAGATGAGAGAGAACTTTTTCTGTAGAAGATATCAGGTACTCAGACTTGTACAATGAGAGAGAACTTTTTCTGTAGAAGATATCAGGTACTCAGACTTGTACATTGAGAGAGAACTTTTTCTGTAGAAGATATCAGGTACTCAGACTTGTACAACGCCTTTGTCTGTACACTTATCATGGACATGTTTGTTTGTGTACATATTTACACCTGCCCTACATTACACCAGGATCAAAGGTTGACACATACATATCACAAAATGACACAAAAACATCAACGTAGAATAGCTTCTCTGATGATTTAGTCAGAAGAAACAAAAATGTTGATCGCAGGTAACAGAACTTTGTAACAAGTATTGGCAGATCACTCGTATGTCCATCGCTAAGGTGTCCACCACTGTTCTCCGGTGTCAGGAATTACTCCCTTCCTTCAGAAAATCATAGTTTTTAACACTTCAAAGAACTGCAGTGCCTTTTTGTCCCTAATCTACTGCTAATATTATTTACTTATGAATTATTTAATCGTCATATCTAGGTTATGAAAGATTTTCATGAACTTCAAAAAGAAAAAGAAAAAAAACAAAACAAAACTAAAACACTTTTGCGTGTTCATAGCAAAGAAATTATGTAAAGACAAGACCTACGTGTGGGTTAGAGACTGACTACCTTAGATAAAGGATTACAAATCGGAGCTGTGCATTGAGCATTTTTAGACACTTTTTCTTCAATAAAAAGTAGTGGCACTTCACTGAGAAACAAGAAATGGACATTTATTTCTTTCTCCCTATATGACTTCCATCTCAAGACTGCAAGAATGTTAAAGTTGTGATAAAGGTTCACAGAAAATATGTGCTACCAGATAAAAATCCTGCTCCTCCTGTAAGGAAATACATATTCTGTAGAAAAACCTGCACATATATTCTAGTGTCTGCTTGTTCAAGATTAAAGCTTCTGAATTTTATCTGAAATTCAACTCTAATCTAAAATCTTCCCTTTTCTACTCATGCAGAGTGTTGCCTGGAAAAACATGTTCCTGTGGCAAAATTTAGATTATCAGGAAAATTTAGTCATCATAATGTTTTTGCTAAAGCCCTTTCACTTTTATGCTCCAATTCCAAATTGTTACAAATATTACACATTTATTACAGATTGTTAACAGGCCATATCTCAAAATATATACCCCCTCCCCAATTTACATTGTAACCTAAATATATGCATCATATTGACATTTCAATTTTGATCATCATCACCATCTATATTCACTGTAATGATACCACACAATCATGATTTTGAAAAGGAACACCAACAATATTCCAAATTTCAATCCAAATTTTAGCTACTTCCTAGTGACCAATGACAAGGATTAAGGCAGTTAGAAAAACAACCCAACCCATTTACTGTTCTCACCTAATCCAATCTCCTGTTGCTTTTTCCACACCTTGCATCAAAACACCTAACACTTTTGTCCCCAATAGCAGAGAAGGAAAGCTAATACTTAGGCCATAGGTCTGTCATTATCCACACAGAGTTATAATGCCATTTTAGACTCTACCTTACTCCACATGATGCAAAGCTCTTTCTGGGAACAATGAGCAATCAGAGTATGGCTATGTGAAGAAACATATGAATACATCTATACAGGTTGACCTGTCTATCTCATTAAAGGTTCTCTTATACTTTTATGACATAAGACAAGTTTCCCCAATCAAGTCCTGAGGGGACAATAAAGGTGGAATTTATTGAGTGTTATAATTCATTGGGCTATTGTAATTTCAAAATAAACAACTTACACTTGGGACAATAAAGAAATTAAAAAGTCTGTTCTTAAGCTCTGAGATTAGCATGTCCCTTGCAATACCACTGTGAATAACCCAGGTAAAAATGGTGAAATTGGTGCAATATTTTTTCTAAGATTTCCAAAAGGATTATTAAACCACCTTGTCTTTTCATCTGTATTTATGGTTTTGAATAGTGAAATTCAATGAATTAGACAAACAAAAAGATGAGAGCAAACATGCAACACCTCAAATATGAAGTCTTACTGTAATAAAATTGTAAATTTTGTCTAAATTCTGTAATAAAAACATCACAAGGATATAAGCACTATCACCCAGTATTGTCAGGAAGTGGAAGTTTTTGTGACTCGCATACTATGTAATCCTTGAAGATCAGTCAACAAAATTGTATAGGTCCAACATCAGTAAGAAGCCAAGCACTAGTGAATACCTTCTGTTAGCTGAGTATAGAGCTTGAAAATGATATCTAAATTATAATCAATTAAGCTGTAAAATATTTCCTGCACAGTGAAGCTATATTATCCCTTAAATAAAAGCCAGGAGATCTGTTCTTCAGATGTTTTGATTTCTAACCTCAACCATGGCAAATGACAAGATGATAATTCATACACACAAAAAAATCATTTAACATATAATTATGTGCTTTCTTATTGCTATCATTCTTTTGTGTACCAGTGTCTCAATCATGTGTTTATACTGCTCACCTACTCAAAATCTTCCTTATATAATTCTAACACTTTATCTTAAATTTCCAACACCAATTAAAGTTCACTGCAATAGAAGGGATCTCAATTTTCTGAATGGTTTATACATGTATATCACAGGATGTTAATAATGATCATTATTAATCGAAATTGGCCACTTAAAATTTTCAGTATTGAAAATTCGCACCTCAATAGGTACCAGTATCTTTGCATGATTATCAAACTCAAAAGACCAAATCAAGACCATGTGATCCTCTTTTCAAAATCCTCCCTGGGCCCTGCATTCAGTGACCCTGTTTTTTGCAAAAGCTTTAAACTTCTAATTGCTTTACTCTAATATTAAGGAAATAGAGATAAATCCCAAAACAGAAAATATAAAGGTAATATTGTGTATACATAAAGCAGCACACTGTAATCACTTTTCAACTTTTCATTGCACTTTGAATTGAGCTGCCACAAATCATCAGGAAAAACCCCCACTATACTTTGGAAATGGACAGAGGATAGCACCAATCAATCTAGACCAATTATTCTCCAAGCTTTCAACATCTTCAAAATGTGTAGAAATAAATCTTTCATGCCAAATGTATCATCACTTTTCATCAGTGTTAAGTGAGCACTGAAATATTGTATACAAAATATGAAATTTAGGAAAACAAAACTTCCAAAAACAACTTTATACTTACTGTTTTCAGCTTAATTTAATCCTAAACCTTTTTGCTGGGAGTATTCTCATTCTTTTGAGCCAATATTCGTCAGCCGGGCTGATAACGCTGTTTATAAACTTTTTGAGTGGAATTGCAGTAACATTACCATTGATACTATCACCTGAATCTTATTTTGCAAGCTAGGACGTCCTGCGGTGCAGATCAACATCTCATCATTTGTACCAGAATTCCCCGTATCTTATCAAGATTTCCGAAAAGATTCAAGTTTTAAAAAATTCATTTCATCCAAAATTTCTTCTCTGATGAAAAATTTGCACAATTTTCTGTGTCAGATGTGTATCAAAAGTTGTATCCAAAAGACTGGGATCTATCAAAAAGGCACCTGACATGAGATAATGTTTTAGATTAGGGATTCAAAATGTCCTGTCACTACGTTTTGGGAAACTGAACAGCTACTCTTCATATCCAGCTATTCTGTGATGTACATGTGTGAAGATTCTGTTAGTACAAGTCACGTCGATATACTCTTACAGGCATTATAAGAATGACATGAGGAAACTTTTAAAAAGTGTAGATTATCTATATAAAAAGTGTAGATTATCTATATAAATATTAAACCAAAGGATGGGCTTGTGAAATTATCCTATACTGGAAATTTTATTTTACTGGACATAGATATAAGCATCGACTTTCAAGACCTACATATTTTGCTTTGGATCTGAAGAATGATCAAGTTTTCTTCATTCTTACAAATATTTTTGGTAACTGACTTTGCTATGATAAATCTGCAACTATTGAGAAAAGATAAGAGTGGTTGATTAGAAATAACTTGATCTAATAGATAAAGCTTGAATCCCACCAGGATATAAATTTATATTTGTCACAAACCAATTACTCCGTTCAGAATTTCACTGGAACTAATGCAATTCACACAGTGCAAAAAACTACTGAATTTCAAACAAGAAAATATTACATACTATCTTTGTATCTGCTTAGATATTCTGAAAAACAATTTATTTGCAATGTTTAAAATCAATTATAGGATGCACTATTTTCATACATCTTCTAAACCTTGTATTTTTATCAAATTTATTATTCATTGAGCATTTTTCATTTTCTATGCACACAAATCTATCCTTTGATTTAGAAGATGATTTAACATTAAAGTTAAAGTACTTTCCCATAAAAAAGAAGACCGAGTTTTCAGACTACGCATGACCCACACAAACAATCGATATCACACCCATCCTTAACAGCCATGTAGATCATAAGGACACTTCTCCAACCAAGGGTAGATAACAATTGGAAAAAGGGCAGATAACTTATCAGTGTTTAACTTCCTTATCTGTGGACACATACAGTTACAATGATAAAATCGGACTATTTCACAGCTTACAGAGGGTGTGTGTAAATGCTGATGATAAGAAATGCCCATAACACTAATCATTTCATTTGATCCTCTGTCACCTTTGTCTTTAATAATAAATTTCAAAATATCAAAATAAATATTTGATATATTCTTATGGTAACTTCATTAGTTAGCATTATCAATTTGAGAACACCCCTTCCCTAATAATTTTCTTTGTCATAACAGATATCCACTGATCTTAAATTTTCATACTGCAAGTTTTCTATTATATGCAAATGATGGGGCTTGTCAAGTGTAAAATCAACCCAATACATATCATGATCTCACAAGCAGAGAATTCCCGTCTGCTTCTTGTGTCATCAATGGCTTATCTGCTGCTTGTTTGTCCATGTCAGAAGAATAAATACAAATTTCCTTTTCAGTAAGTCTACCAATAACTAATTCTGCTAATTCAGAGATAAAACTAGATTAAAGAATTGAATGATTTCAAATTTTCAACAGCAAAGTCAACATGTTTGATGAACTTCCATGGAAAGAGTGTTGCTGTTATTTCCACATATATAGTATACCACCAGCCTTAGTTGTAAAACAACTTGTCTTCAGATAAAATGTGTATTGCATGTTTGGCTCCTGACAGACAGCAAAACAGACAAAGAGATCCCTATGTGTTTACTTGTGAAATAGCAGAAAACACCAAAAATTTTATGGTATACATATCTTTTTGTATCAAACTTGCAAAATTGTTAGATGAATGCTTATGATTCACGAGTCATTACGAGATATGAGAATACATTAAATTCTAAAACACAGGACTGGATTACCCAGTTATTCATATCTGATTGGTTTTTTTTTTCTGGAGAAGTTTTATCTCAGGGAAACAACATGAAGTCTATAAAAAGAAGGAAATAATATAAGTGATGTCTTACATATAATAAGGTTTGCTACCTGTGTCATATCTAAAGTTTTGCACAACAAATTCTCAACTCACATCTTAATAAAGAGCACTACCTACAGCGTGCAGTAATAAAGACTCAGCATTGCAAGCTGCCAAAGACAACCCTAATATCTAATATTACTTTACCTCAGACTAGAATGTCCTCTGTCAATGGATAAAATGCTATAAAAACATTCTACAGACGTATAGTAGCAAAAACATAGCCAGTAATATTGCAGACACTGCAGAACTTGAGACAGATTTGTAACTCTTCTGTTGTGGTATGGGCCTCAACAAAATAAAATAGTAACAAGTATTAGGTTTGTTACTCACCATCTACGCAAATTCATCAAGTTTTTCAAGCCCATATGCCTTACCATCTGTGGGCTTGATTAACCCAATATATTTCCGTAGACAGTCAACATCAAACCTAATAACTAACAGCGTAGTTTGCTGTTGAACATGGATAATAACTAACAGTGTAGTTTGCTGTTGAATATGGATAATAACTAACAGTGTAGTTTGCTGTTGAATATGGATAATAACTAACAGTGTAGTTTGCTGTTGAATATGGATAATAACTAACAGTGTAGTTTGCTGTTGAATATGGATAATAACTAACAGTACACAGTTATTGACGGGGTTCGAGGACAACAGCTGTTTTGTTTGACCCGAGAACGGGTCTGTTGCCCGAAGCCGTAGGCTGAGGGCAACCGATCCGTTCGAGGGTCAAACAAAACAACTGTTGTCCGAGGACCCAGTCAATAACTGTTTTGTTATACATCTTCATTTTTAGGTTGTTTTTACTAGATGAACATGGTTTGTTGACTTTAAACAGGACAGTGTGATTGCGTACATTTATCACCGATTCCACTAGTTTAAAAGAAAACATACCCAATATCCTAATTGATAATTATATATTTCGTGTATCTGCTCTGCTTTTCATCAACTAAATTCTGTATTTCATCACCAGTCAGATCAGTGAACCTCGCCATTACGTAAACAAATCAGCAGACCCAAGAATCATGTGACTTGCGTATAGCTTTAACACGAATAAAATAAAAATAGGTAAACTTCATCTTATACAATTGATTCTAGAAAATGAACAAATAATTTTTCTATATTCTTGCTGTCCCTACTTTGAAGAATTAAATGAATTTCATCTTCCGTTGCTGTCGCAAAATGTGAATCCGCCATTTCTCTTTATCCAAACGGCACGAAAAGATAACTCGAGTTAGCGCCATATGACGTCATCGGCCAACAGTCTTTTTTAACAGTCGATTTTAACAGTTCCCGGTCCAACAGTCGCCAGAACAGTCGAAATGTTGGACTTATTTTTGTAAGGAGTTATATAGGAACTGTTTTATAGGGGTATAACAATGTAGTTTGCTGTTGAACATGGATAATAACTAACAATGTAGTTTGCTGTTGAATATGGATAATAACTAACAGTGTAGTTTTTGCTGTTGAACATGGATAATAACTAACAGTGTAGTTTGCTGTTGAATATGGATAATAACTAACAGTGTAGTTTGCTGTTGAACATGGATAATAACTAACAGTGTAGTTTGCTGTTGAACATGGCTAATAACTATATCTGTGAATCCTGTCTGTCTGTGTACTTATTTCAGAATATTCAAAAGATCAGACAGATGACAGACAACAGGCGATCAGAAAAGCTCACTTCAGCTTTGAGCTCAGGTGAGCTAAAAAGTCATGAGAAACTCGGCAATGTGTAACACAGCCCTCTGGTTTGAGGAGAGACAGGTTCAGATGGGATTCCTTCTTCACTATGTTCTATGAACCTGAGAAGGGAAGTTTCACCATTTGAAATTTATCACCAATGATCCAGGTGTCATCTTAGAAACAAACACAACCCCCCCACCCCCCCCCCCAAAAAAAAACCCAGAAAAAAAATAGAAAAACTCTTTATGGTTTATGAATCTGACTTCTTACAGTCAGGGTAAATATTTATGAAATACTTTTTTGAGGACATTCACAGCCTATTTCTCCAACTGGACATTCCATAGACAGCATTACCTCTTAAAGGAAAATAGATCATTCGTAAGAGTGCCTTGCAAGGACATGACCCGATGAAGAATGAATTTCATTATTTGGATAAATTATCATCAATATATTGTGTAATGTTTAATTTGCTACAGCATTATGAATGTATATGTGCTTAAACCTAGAACATGGGCATAGAAAATTTGGTCTATCTCAATTACAATTGGCATAGACCAGTGCCATTTGACGTAGACTCGGTCTATCAGTCTATTGTTCATTTTCAACACTGATTATTTCAGATATGTTTATTCTGTTTACAAAATTTTATAAATGTTCATCCTGTAAGTTATGAAATATTAGAATCTAAAACTTGTATATAATTGCTATGAGTTGATTTTTATATGATTAGGCTCACTTATGGAAGCATTACTGGATGGTAAACAAATGACATGTAGCAGTAATAGTGAAGGACATGAACAATAGTAAGAGACGAAGATACAACAAGAACTATGGTGAATCTCGGCAAATAATAATAAGGGGCTTTATCTGGAAACAAAATAAGCTATCAATTATTCAAAGGTGTTCCGATTTCTTGTTCATTTCATTCCATATCATACCATATTTAGTACTTCAAACCATCTATACAAATCTGAAATCAGACTGGCTATACACAGCAGTTTTAATATTTAATATCTCAGAAATCAACATATCAACATCTTTTTTCTTTTGATTTTTAAAATAACATTTTTAAAAAACCATTTATCTTGTTGCCTTGAAGGACGATCAGACTGTGTGCTGTATGTTTTTTTGGAAGAAACTAATGATGCATGCCTTTGGATTTAACAGCTTTCCAGTAAAAATGTTCCACATATAATGGAATAGTGGCAAAATCAAGGCAGGTCCCATTAAATTTTTATGGCTGCATTTAACTTGGTTGTTTATCTGTGTATGAATTTGATATGACATCACATAATTGTGGAGTCGTTTATACACATTTAAGTGCTAATACATGTTTGGAAGAGATATCTCAAACATTAATATTTTTTGTTATTTCTGTTCAGAATATGATCAAACAAACTTAGAGTCTATAATATAGCTAGCATGAAGATATCATTAATGCAGTCTCTCAGACAACATTCCAGCATACTTAATTTCTGTCAGAGTCAACATTGACAGCATCGGACTTCTCTTAACCAGAATATCAATTAAAGCTATATCATAAAATGTACTATGCTTTGCATGTATGTATGTTGTTTTATATAATTCTAATACAAGCATTTTTCACCCATACAGAGGTGTAGGTGAAGTGTCCCAAATAATGACCTGTGCATGGTGCTTTATAGCATCATAGCAGTCAGGGTTCTTTATTGTGCAAACAACTACCATGACAAGGGACTTGTATTTTAAAGGCAATATCCAAAAGACCTGTGACTTTCACTTCTAATATAACTGTATCAGGCACTTGGTGAAGGAAAGGAGCAGTCTACCATTTTAGTTTTGACATGATGCCAGTATCGAGAATGAAACAGTTGTGATGCACATCCTAACTACTAGGCTACATCACCTATGACAATTTAATGCTTTACTCAGAAAAATGAAATAATTTGCAAAGAGAATTTTCTCACTATTTATTTAAAAAAGGGGAAAAAATTACCCCCTGTCTACTGGTATATGTAAATATCTTATACAATCTTACAATTTTGAAGATGTATCAGATGTTCATGCATCACTAAGAATTCTAACTTCGAATGATATATTTTACAATATCTAAGCTACATTTCTAATGTTTTCGCCTATGAAATCTTTACAAAATGTAATGATTTTCCTCATGAATGCAGTGCAATTATGAAGAATGTGCGTGTGAATCTTGATAAATATGTCTATTCTAATGGCTGGGAAATCTAACAGAAGTGAAAGTAGAATGTAAATATAAAGAATATACATGAGGGCATAAACTGCAACGCCTCACACCAGCATACTTTTCACGATGTGCCTCATGAAGTATGCCAGAGGTGTGAAGCGTACGTCGCACGTCATACCCCCACAAATTTTCAAAAATGACAAGAACTACTGTCATTTATATTTCTCTGCAATTTTCATACCAATTATTTACAAATTATGATTTTATGGTCCATGACCAAGCCTTTTAAATGAAGACAGTAACATTTCTAATTTTCCTTAAACTTTACCAGTGTTGGTGTCCTCTCTTTTGCAATTTGACCCTTTTAAAGCTTAAAAAGGCAGTTAATGGCCTTCATGAAATAAATAATGACATACTTTTTACTTAAATAACAGATAAATATCTTGTATAGAGTTTCCTTTTCACATCAGATCATTTACTAAAATTAAAAGAAAGGGTCTTTTCATGGACAACCAACATAACACAACAATTTTCTTTACACTTGAAAATAACTGATGGCTCTTAACAAGCAGGAAATATCATATTCATTATTCTAATAAAAAAATAGCCTGTAGATTGCATGAATTCAAAAGTAAGCTACTGATAAAACACCCAGTGTAACTGCTCTACAATATCATGATCATTTCTATTAAACCAAATTCACACCATCATACTTGACATGCAAAATACAACAAAATTTGAAACATTTCCCTGGTACAACATCTCCAAAAAGTATTAATTTCACTTTCTGAATATCAGTTTGTGAATTTCAAATGATGCCAGATGATGCAAGCTTACCTCACAGTCTATTTCCAGGTGACATATACGAAGACATTCACTCATTCCAGGATTCAGCCCACCCCACCCCATCCATGAACATCATCAGGACTAAATATGTCAGATTGACTTTATATAAATCTTCATTAAAACATCAAGAACTAGGGAGAATGATTTTAATCTGCATCCAAAGGAAGTAACACCTCACAAAAACAGGAGTAAATCACTCAGTACAATGAAATGAAAAGCTGGAAATCATCAGCCATGAATCTCTTAGGATCTGTTCTTGTCTGAAGACCAAATATACCCAACTTCTGAAGGTCAAAGATTTAGGATGATACACTTATTTTGGAGATACAGTACTTTTGGTGTCGTGCATCATGCAGAAGCTGCAAGCAGTATACTGCAGATAGTCATGATGTGAGCTTATTAAACAGTCTTACATGTACTTAAATAGCAGTACATGTACAAATGTACCTTTATCCTAATTTTGTGCTTTGATTAAAAGTAGTACAAAAAAAAAATAACATACTTAATTTATATGAAGGAAAAGCCTAAGAATCCAAAATAAAACTGACTCAGTAGAATTATCAGAATGAGTCTGGTAAAGACATCAGCTCTGGTACCGCCTCAATAATGACACACAGTTGTTGATTTTATAAATCAAGCCAATCTCACACTGTCAAAATATTTGATAAGTAAGAAAAACAGACTCTTAAATCAGAAGCACCCAAAAAACCCATGCAACTTCTGGGATATCCAAGATCTCATCTGATGATAATGTGGTGTCAGTTTCTAACTAAGGCTGGTTAGAGTCACTCAGAATGGAATCAATGACATTGTTTTTTCTTTCTGTCTTCATAAGTAAATACATGAAACTTTATCTAAAATCATAAACATTTGTCCTTCAAAAATCATTATAATAAAATAAAATGCAATGCCATGGCTTTAGTATCGCGAGTAAATTCATTTATCTTCATACATCTGAAAATTCTTATCACAATCCCAAATCAAGCCACAGTGGGCAAATATTACCTTCAAGTTTAATAATATTTACCCAGTTTGAGTACACAGGTATAAACTAAATTCCTGGTTTACTATCCACTGGGGGAAGATGACAAGCATTACGTCTTAAAAAGCCATTTATGGTGTCAATAAAAACACTTGCTTTAATTCGGGTTTAATTCCGGCAAGGAGAGGTGATGGAGGAATTTTGTTGAAGGTGGACGCAGTAATCCACCTAGGGGTCATGATCCTGTCCTCACCGAGCCCTCCATTTGTTTCTCAATCATGATTGTGCTGTTTTGTACACATTATATACAAGAGATAGGATAGAAACATGGTCGAAAAAGTATTTTTACTCCCTGTGTTAATTTGTCAATTTGTCTCCAGCACAAACAACGTGTAGACAACAAAAAGACCTTTTAATTGAACCAACAGTGACATGGTGATTCCAACTTCATTATAACTAAAATATCTTAGATGACAATCAATAAAACTTAACTGAAATTCTTTTTTTAAAAAGTGTTATCAAAAGTAACACTATACAGTATATACATTTGTAATAACGATCAATTATCCAGGGATCTTCTGACAAATTGTATGGTTAATTTCCCCCTGACAAAACTTGGTTTAAAAAATAAATTTGTATTGCTGAAAAAAATGCAACAAATTAAAAACTATGCGATGGTAAGGCTTGAAGAAATTATGGCCCTCATCAGAACTAGTATGATCTTACCATATATATGTATGTTCCATGCAAATATTATATATTTTAAAAACATATTGTTCTTTTAAAGGTATAACTATCGTCTCCATGCAGTTTGACTATTATATGTTAAACATAAAATACTTTAATCATGCAGTGGCTCCTAAGAGTAAGAGGCCTCTTTGTTTCCTGTACAAAACAACTGTTGTTTAATCACTTCTCAAAAGAAAAGCTTATCTATTCTGAAGTTCACATCTATGAGGAATCTGTATATGTCTCATTAAAACATCCTCTTCCTACACAGGTTCAGGTACTTGTTAATTGAATGGGTAATCATTTTTTAAAAAAGGTGTTTAATCATGAGAGAGAGAGAGAGAGAGAGAGAGAGAGAGAGAGAGAGAGAGATTGATTGATTTTTTTACTCCAATCTCAAATTTCATTTGGACAATTATACATTGTTTACAAGCAATCCCTTACTATTTTAATAATGCTGTGAAATAAACGGGGCTGGCTTTAGTCAGACTGATCTACAACTAGATGTACTGAATTTCAGTATTTAGATTCTTTGGGGGTTTTTTGTCTGATTTTTTTTATTTGTAAAATTTTGCTAGATTAAAAACTTTTTGGTTAAATCACAAATTTCAATTTAAGAATTTAAATAAAACTTACTATTTAAGTCCAGTGCTTGTTATAGGATGAAATAAAAGTCCAGTAGTTACTCAACTTATGGTCATCTCTTGGGTTGGGGAGAGCCTTAGCAGGACATTAGCTTGGCACATTCATAATAAGAAAACATCTATTTCACATGAAGCATGAAAACTTTGGAATTTATTCACAAAGAAAAACAATCAATTTCCATTCATGTTCATTAATATTCAAATTGAAATTAAACATCGAGTGGGCAATTCTCTACTCTCCCAGACAATAGGGACATTAATTCTTTGTTCAGTTATACCCTCATAATTATCTGCCCATTCTCTGCAAAAATAATTAGATCAACTTCCAAGAGGCCAAAACTTTAGTTGCTGCACTTTCATGGATTCTGCAATTTTTCAGATTTTCTTCTCATTTTCTTCAATTATACCATGGCCAGAGGAAACTGCGCCATTCAGTGTTAAGATAGGCTTAAGGATACCTAGAGTCACCTACAGTTCAGAATGGGTCATCGCCAGCTTATGGTGATGCCACTGGCACAGAATTGAGTATCAATGTCCGGCCTCAAGAGGCTTATCTTGAGCCTCTTGTGAAATATTACACTGGCCAATCTTGGCAACATTGGGTATTACAGTATTGTAAGATTACAGAGATTTTCAACCATGTTTGAGAGTCTGAGGTCTGTCATATAGCTTCTAGGTTTTCATTCAGATAGAGTCACCAGTCGTAGCGTTGTATCAGCACCAAAAGCACTAGTACATAATTCCACTGTTATGTTTCTATATCTCTGTCTCAAATCAAATTACACTATATTACATATGTACTAAACTTTATTATTGAAAAACCACAATAGACAAAACTGAATATCCACAACTTCAAATTGCTTCATTAGTATCAAACATGTGAATAAGCCTGCATGAACAATAATTTGGAGCAGTAAGGAGTATATTTTTCAAACACTGCAATCACATATTTAAAATGTTGACAAGACATTAGCCATGACAAAAATGTTAGAAATGCCACATAAACTTTTCTTTGACAAGTTTAGGGTACAGTTTGTAAAACATGACAAATTACAGATGACATTTGGCCTCACCTAGTCACAGTGGGACACAGCACTGGGTAACATACGAGGGAGACCGTCCCATACCCAAGAGCGACACGGACTCAAAGCAGCATCACGAAGATCTGATTACCCGAAATTTGTACCTGGTATCATGAAACAATCTGCACCATTATTATAATAAACCCATGAATCGGGAACTGTCTAGCCTTCAGAATGGACAATGGCTAGCTGACAGGGGTCACAAGGACCCTAAGGCCTGTATTGTTCTCCAGATGATACCCCTTTTTGTGCATACAAACACACTTTAAACAATTCTACAGTATCACTAATTACAAAGAACATTTGCCGCGAAGATCTTACTGGTTAATCTTTTGGAAAAATGAGGAGAATTATTAACCAAGTGACTAATAATAATGCTTTCTCCTTAGGCGACCAAAATGTGAATAGTTAATTGTCCATCTGGATGAATAGAGATAATGTTGTTAATGGATATTTTAAAACTAACAATGCTTTTTCATGATTTTTTCCACCAAATGAAAAAATGAATTCTTTGTAAATCACAATCTATATAAAAAACATACACTGTAAAAGTGGTTATTTACATGTGGAGAAATTTGCATTAATTATATATGCGTTCACATAATAAGCGCGTAAATTTCTGCCACGCGTATCGTTATAAATATTTGATATAATATATATCATATTCATTTACCACATTTATCCCCACGCGTAATGTTGGACGTAGAAAACGCGCACTTAACCCCCAGCATAAATAAGCACTTTTACAGTTTTAAATCTGAAAGCAAAATGTGAAATATGTCAAAAACTTTGAATCACAAGGGCGTTATATCATTATCCTACCTCTTCAACAAGAAAAATTCCTCAATGAACCTAACTTACAATATAATATCAATTTCCCATCCAATTTCTTCTGAAGCAAGATCTACTTTGATCCCTTACACGTCCACATTCAATCACTTTGCTCAGTTGGGTAAAAATTCTTTCTAGTGATTACCCCTAAACAGTATTTGTTGTTGATTTGCGCAAATATTGAAAGAAAATAAGCAGTCTTTAGTGGTGGCCGATTCCCCTATACAAAGTGTCCCATTCGGCTACCTTAATCATTCAATACCTTTTGGGACATAGGTAAACAATATCTTCCTCTGGTCAATACTACCTATGGTATCTAAATTGATTACCTGGTTTGGTCCCACTTTGAATTCTCCGATGGTCTATAAAAATGAATTGTTTGTATCACAACAGATTTAAAATGTGCTATAAGATGTGGTTAAACTTATTCCACAAAACTGTATTTGAAATTCGAATGTAACTGTTTAATAGCTGTGTAGAATTTAGCACTTACGTAAGAAAAAACCCAAACCTGATCGAGTCACTTCAATTAAAAGTTTAATGTTCTTTGTATTAAAATATAAAACTTCAAAAGTGAATTCTTACCATTTGAGGAACAAGCTGAGCAACTATAACAAAATTGCTTTTCATTCGCAGATCAGTATTTTGTGCGAATACTGTTTGTTGGATAAAATTACTTTGATAGTAAAGACTTAAAAAGTTCTGACGTTTCGTCCGCCATAAGTCAGAGATAACTTCATTTCATATCTATAATACAGTCTGATGAATACATAATACATGTAATATATTGAGCGTCACATAAGCTGATGTCAACTTAAATGGTTACGGTACATCAAGCAGTATGAAAGCAGTGAAAATCTCATTCTATTAATATCTCTGAATGGTATCATCTGAATATACATCTAAATTCTTAAAAAAAAAAAGTCAAGCAAATTATCTAATCAAACACTTTATTCAAATGCTATGGCTGGCAAAATGGACTTTCAAGGTAAATTTTTTATATATCAAAGACTGCTATAAGCTAGCATGACGACCCTATGTCTAATTTTGATTATATTTTTTCCTATAGCTAATAGCTATCATGTGGATAAATTAATATATGCCATTTAAGCCCATTGATATTTAAAAAAATAAACATGGGTGTCTGTTTGAAGACTGTTTCCAGTAAATGAGTAAAACTTTAAAAGACCATTGATACTGAGGAAAAGTAAATAAACATAAGCATGCTAAGGCAGTTTTATTGATATAACCCATCACAGACAGGTTACAAATAAATAAACTACAGTACAATGAAAATGGTCAACTATGAAAATTCAATCAGCTTATCAATGCCTCAACCTCACAGCTGACTCATTTCTTCATTTGAAGTACAAACTCTGTCATCTTAGTTAAAGCTGACATGAATTAATAAATACGTACACCTTTCTCATCTTATCCGCCATATTTCTCTCAGGTAGCCTAATTTACTCTACCCGTATATACCCCAAATGTGATTGTCACACCTGAGTGATTTTTCTAGGTGGACTTGACCAGTGCACATCTCCGATTGTAATATATAGGGAATGAGAAACAAATAAAATAACAGATTAAAACATTATGCTTTGCTCAAATTTACAAAATATTGATTGTATACTAATGCAACATTCTGGAAGTTTAGATAAGTTAGACAAAAATACAAAAAAACAAAAAACTTTTCTTGCATACTTGCAAATGCATGCAAGTATTTGCATTTTCTAATAAAATAAATGCGGGTAAATCATTTGCCAATTACATACTGATAGAATGGAATAGGCAAAGAGCATAAAATATATTATTTATATCACTTCTTGCAAAATAAAGGTGCATGCTATATGCATAATATGCAATGCACAAGGTATAATCGCCAAAAAAAGTATCAAATACGGGCGTCTATTCAACAGGTATCGGAGATGTGCACTTACCGAAAATATTAGATTCTCTTTATTCTGATAAATCCACGAAACAAAATGATAAACTCCATTTGTATCTCGTTAGAACTTTACAACACGTTGTCATTCCATTATACAGACTGCGACACACTTCACCCGTGCCAAACAGGGTGTCTTCAATCAGGGGAGATGTCAGAGTCGAAAATTTTTCCTGCATTGAATGCTTGTCTGGTCGAGGTTTTGCAGTTTATAGAAATGGGGAATCTAATATTTGGTTGGATATATTGCGTGCACAATTCAAAATTTCTCGATGATCATATACAAACTTGGATATACAAATAAGGGAATAATGATCGAAAATATACATATGTGTGCAAATGCGTGTATTACATTTGCAATCCATAATAAACAGTTCATTACACAAAGACACATATGAAAGGAAATTTATAAACGAAAATATTGTTTTGTTGTCTCTTTTGGAACCACATAATTATTTACGGTCTCTGTATGTCCATATTCAGAGAGAGAGAGAGACCGTCCTACTTCGATTTATAATATATCATTTCACAGAAGGAAAGAAAATTGATCACTTACATAAATGTAAGCTTACAAGCATTAAAAATTTCCAGCTATCTAAAAATTTGTGATTGACAATATATTGGAAACTTACAGGAGTTGATGCTTATAATTGAATTCATTACAAATTTAAAAAAAAGAATATTAGTTTGAACTGTGCGTGTAGAAAATACGGACTTTGTATGTTAGAATAATGGGAAAAAAGTAAATTGTCAAAAAAAGTGGGAAAAGCAGACCAGCCTTCCTGCCCACCCCAACCCCTTGTTTTCGTACCTGGAACAACATATCAATTCGTGTTGAAAGAAAGGTGCATATCTACATTTCATTAAATTCCAAAGGAGCTCGAATTTATGTGTTCCCCTGTTAATTATTTTGTATGCAAGATTCGTTCCCGAATTTAGAATCATGCTTTCAGTCAGAGCAGAAATGAATTTATGTTGAAGTACATCTAGTTTGAATGCAAATGTTGGATTCCTTCTTTTAATTTCATCAGACTCATTAGAAATCCCTCTCCCAAACTATGCAGCTTTGTTTTTATTGATATCTAAATCGGTATAAATAAATCCGGATATAAATTATCATAATGGTTTTTTTTTTTCGTGATCATATAGATATTGATACTGATAATGAAAAAAGAAAATGTTTATACTCTTGCCTTTTGCATATCCTACTAATGCATTACAGTATATTGACATTGTATCATATCAAATAAAACCTCAACACGAATTTTACTGATTTATGCATACTAACATCTTATCGAATACATTTGAATTTGAAATTTCTACGTACAGCGGTATGGCCATTGCGCCAGATCTACGAAATGAAAATATTTATGAATAAATTACACTCAAGCCTCAAAGTAATCATTATGGCATGTTACAGAAACGTTAAAACACACAAATGCTATAGTCCTGCAATGCATGCATGCGATTTTTCTGAATACATGTATTCATGAATGAAGTTCCTACGCTTGAAAATATCTTGATCTTTATTGCATTTTGTTTTGTGATTTTGGTTTACCATTCCTTACACTGTGTAAATGAAGGAAAACTTGGTAAAGGGTGCAATTCTACATGCACCATACAATTAGTATACATGCATGTGTTTCAAAGCAAAATGTACATGTAATAACCAGACATGTATCGTCATTTTTCATGGGGGGGGGGGGGGGGGGGGGGGGGGGGGTAGAACAGGGGAAAAAATGGAAAATTGGATTCTTCAAAATCTCTTGCCATTCAAAATAATTATTAAAAAAGATGAACGAAAACAGCAATAAAATAAAACAAAACACCCAAACAAACCAAGATGTTTTGTCCGATGTTCAAAGTCCTAATGTGGGGGTGAAGGGTTAAAGAGTCTTTTACTTTGGCTACCTCAATAATTTCCCCCTACACTTCATTTTCTTCAATCGTTGGGGGTCGGATGGGGTGGTTAGTCCTCTACTAAGAGTGCCTCATATCTTCATTTTCTTAATTGGTGGTGGTGTGTGTCTTTTACTATTATATCAGAACTTTCAAGCTGGGGTAAGTGGGGGAGGGGTTGTCACTCAATGTATCTTTTATTTGCATTACAAACTAACAAAAAATGGATATTGTTATTAAAGGTGGGTGACAGACACTCTTGTACTCTCCCCTTGATGTTTGATAACGACGCATAATATGATAAACTCGATTATTACATTTTGCGTTAGTACAATTTGCGTCGAGTTCGACGCAGAATGTAATAACGCAAAATGGCGTAGATATATAAGATCTATTGAGCGCCATATTAGCATAAAATGAAGTAATTGAAAATAACATTATTTAAAAATGTTTAATTTTTAATTATTGCGTGCTTTAAATGAATCAAATAAATCTGTATTATCAATTAATGAGAGCAATATTGAGTTACTAGCTATAGTACTGTTCTCTTTTTATTGAATTAGCGATATCATTTGTCTTAATAAGAGCACGATTGTTACAAGATCATCGGTTCTCTCTCTCTCTCGTTGTTCTCTCTCTCTCTCTCTCTCTTGTTGTTCTCTCTCTCTCTCTCTCTCTCTCTCATCCCATACACTCGTACAGTGTTGTATATGCAAATTTATGTTCCTAAATGATTTCCTGATTTATAAATCGGCAATACTCTGACCAGTAAATCATATGGTATAAGGATTCATGCACAATACAGGGTAAATATTATACTCTGATACTTCCCCTGATTGAAGATAGCTGATCGGCCCGGGCTAAGTGTGTCGCAGTCTGTACAATGGACAATGTTGTTTACTGTTGGAATGCAAATGGAGTTTATCGTTTTGTTTCATGGATTATGCAAATAAATGGAGTTTTACTACTACTTAGAGTATTTTCGACAAGTGTACACGTACATCTGCGGTCCTTTACAGATATTACGAGTAGGCCCAGGTAAATAGTCGTCCGCATTCGATGCATTTTCATGGCGAGCATACATGCCATTTTCATAAGTATAGTGGTATTTATGTCTTTGCCTTTTACTTGAAGTAATTGTAATTGGTATAGATCGTATAATCTTTGCTTATTCCATTTTATCAATAGATAAAAGATAAAATATTTGACCGCATATTTGTATAGTTTTGACATATTTACTGCAAATGTACGCACGTTCACGTAAAGAAAAGGCATTCTATATATATTTATCCAAATATATATATTTAGAATGATTTACTACTGTACAATATGTTTATTAGAATTTTGAGCACTGCATGGTGTTTCAAAATGTGATATCATTTCTTCTTGATGTCCTATAAATTAGTATCGGAGATGTACGTGTTACCTGTCGAAACTACCCGCACAGGTAAATCGAAGACACTGATGTGAAGTGAGGCGTAGCAAAGCTCGTCCCCTTATATACCATGCGAACCCTGATATATATAACAATAGAAATTCCAACTAATATGGCGGATTAGCAGAGAAATATGGCGGACATATAGAATTATACTATATTTATTAATTCATGTCAGCTTTAAATCTCAAACATCAAAGATGACTGCAGAAGATACAAAAATCCAACTCATTTGAGGAATAACTCTTTATAGTTAACAAATGAGATGATCAAAATATAGAGGAGCAAGAGAAAAATTGCTACTTCCTCCAATGTATATGTAACAGGAAAAGAGAAAATGCATTGCACCAGACTGGGATTCGAACCTGGGGCTCCTGCACCTCCAGTCAGGTGCTCTACCAACTGAGCAATCTGGCCAATGGTGATCAAACCTTTCTGACTGCCACATATATATGACAGTTATTACTTTTATTTACATTTCAATCTGTTCAATACATATCAAATGTGTAAATATGACCTAATGCAGTGACTGTAATTGCATTATGATATCACACTGGGTATAGGTGAAAATATGTTGTTTTTCTTTCAATTTGAGAATTTTTCACTCACATCGAGATTTATCAGCTTTAGGTGAAGTGCCACAAATTTTTAACTTTGACTTCGGGTTGCACCCTACCACTAGGCTAGATTGTCTATATTCATCCTTACTAGCAAAGTTTTATTTTTTATAGGTACATGTGCCAAACAAGTCTGTATGCCAGAAAGAACCATGGGGAAATAAAGTGCACCGCCACGGCACATGATACGCCCGTCACATATTGTTAACAGTATAGATTGTACCCATTAAAACATTTTTTTTTTTTATATCACCTTAATTAAATGTCACAGTGACCTTAAAGTAGGATGCGACACACCTTCTACCTAAGATGCATTAGTTGACCAATTTTGGTGATTCTAGGTCTAATAGTTTTCAAGTTATGAGCCGGACAAGTTTTTGCCATATATGGCCATATCTTCTTAATGAAAAGTCACAGTGACCTGGTTTTAATGTGCGACACACATTCTACCCAAGATGTATCTACAGACAAAGTTTGATGATTCTAGGCCTTGTAGTATTTAAGTTACGGGTCGGACACGAAAAAGCTAACAGACGGACGGACAGACGGATATCTTCTTAATGAAAAGTCACAGTGACCTGGTTTTAATGAGCGACACACCTTCTACCCAAGATGTATCTACAGACAAAGTTTGATGATTCTAGGCCTTGTAGTATTTAAGTTACGGGTCGGACACGAAAAAGCTAACAGACGGACGGACATGAACGCCATACCATAATACGTCCCGTCTGAAGACGGGCGTATAAAAACCCCAGAAGAGAATTTAGCTCTCTTCATATTGATGTTCCAGTCTGGACAAGTATGAGAGTAACTGGAGCGGACCACAAGACTAGAATTGAATACTTCATTATCAAACAAAAATTTATGTATTCAGTATACCTCTCCAATTTGAAGAACTCAAAGTGTAAAAACTCAACAAAAAATATATAAATAGATGAAACTTTTTATTTTTGAAAAATAAACAATATTTAGAGACACTTCATTATAGATAGACTTCCTATGATTCAAACAAATTAGCGATTTCTAAGTTGATATCAATGTAGTGGTAGTGAGGTCAACAACAGAATTTTATCTCAAGTGGGCTTTTATATCTGAACAGGAGAAAGCAAGAAAGAATCTCCAGGAATTCTCCAGACAGGCCCTAAAGTAAATAACACACACATGTCAAAAAGACATCAGAACTAATTTATACCAAAAAAACAGCACTTGAAAATTCTTCTACAAACAAATCGATGAAACCAATTTATTTAAATGAATGTAAAATGTCTTTCAATAAGGGTGTTCCACAAACACGAAGGATCGAGACAGACAAAGATGCTGTTATGTGAGTGTTTGTTGTATGACACAGACCTGGGACACAGATGTAGCTTCATAAAGTGACAGCATTGTAGTGTATCACATATCACTGATACTATTAAATATTTCTTGAGCTCATTTAGTTTTGGTCAAAATGGCTATTTGATTAGAAATACACCAGGTGGTGGGGGTGGGGGTGGTGGGGTAAGTTATCCTTCAGTATACTCAATACTGTTACTCAGTTTAACCATGGATATTCACTACCATTTGCCGCTACTATTAAAAGGGACCATGTAATAAATCGAACTCTTTGTATGTTATAATTAGAAGGAAAAGTATGTCACATGTCAAGAAAAAAAGGGGGGGGGGGGGAGTGCCCTCCTACCTTTGCTACATGCATGGAGATCTTACAATTTTTGATATCATTGCAGTGATGGATTGTTACAGTGACTTGAGAAAATCATAACAAAATGAGTAAATATCCATATACAGTAGAGGAAATACGCGATACTGTGAATTAGTTTGTGTTGCCTTCCAATACCAAACATCAGAAATTTTATCTAGCTCAGTTTTGGTACTAGGTCTGAGTAAGATATTTGCTTGCAACATTCAGAAAAACAATCTTCAAAGATGTATTGGAAATAAATCTTCTTTACTCATCACTAATTTGCGTACAAGAGTTGCCCAAATGAAGCATAATTTTTGTAACTTCTCTGATATCCCGTATTAATTGATCTGCATGATTTTTACCAATGCAAGTTTCATGTATAAATAATGTGTAAATTAATAAAAACTGACCTACATGAATTAGCCTGCCACAAGTCACCTCAGTTATTCTTGACCAAACTATATGCAGCAAATAATTAATACACATGATTTCAAGTCCTGTCCCTTTGAACTGCCAGTAGAAGGGAAATTGGGAATCTTTTAACTGATGCACAAAATATCTACCAGTATTTATGTCATTGGTTTTAAAATCTTCAGCTAATTTTTTTTATGGCACAGCAATTTCACAGAAATAAAATTCTACCAGATCAAAAAAGATTATCTTTTTGATCTTGTGTGGTCAAATTTCAGGGTACTACACTGTGCTGTTGATACATGCTGTTTCAGATTTCAAACTTGGGCTTTAGAAAATATATGGCTCATAAGGCCTAAAGGGGCATCAAATTTGTTGGTTGAGGCCACCAGGTTACTTACTAGTCTGCAACATCTTTAAGTTCAAGATCATTACTGTATGACATTTGCCATCAATTCTAGGCTTTTTTGTAGGAGCCAATCAGTGTTATGATTTGAAATCCACACAAAAGTGTCTGAAACACTGTCTCGGAGTATCTTCTACTGAATGTTTCACCTACTGGTACCTGTATGACTTATATTTATATTAACCTTCCTGACAATTTCAGTGTTATAAACTGCTGTTTATTTCTGATGCCACTTTGGGCTGGCCGCTCTTTGTAAAAGAAATTCAAAAAGCCTACAAATATGATGTAAATTCAAATTTCGTGTTATCAAAGATCTTCAAATACCTCTGAATGAAGCAATACCCGTAATTAGTTGGAATCCTGTATGAAACCATAAAAAGAAAGTCAATTTCCCCAGGGGGCGTGAAGATTTGCATTGGCTCATTATACTTGGTATCATTTATTTGTCAATATACTGGATTTTAAATCGTTGATCAACTATTGGGAGAGATTTTGGTGATACTTCTTAATGAGGAAAGTTGACACAAGATTTGAAGTAGGCCTAATTCATATTGCATTTAAAACGTTTTAAAAAATTCTCTCTTTATTCCAGTGAATAAGAGCGAGACTCGCATCAGAGTGCAATGGACACTGTTTTTATCTTTTAAACTTGAATAAACTTTTGAAAAGCAGTGAATTGTGAAAGAGGCTCTGATGATTATTTGTACATTATATATTACTGAATCTTGATACAAAACTAAAACTCCCTCCAGAACTTAAATTTCTGAGCAAGATAAACATCATTTTTCTTTCTCATTACTTCAGTTCAAAGAAAATTTTCTACCCTGGAAATTTCAAATCAGTATAAAGTATTTCACATGTATACAGAAAAAGGTCATATTTTCTCCACCCAACATGTTTTTTTTCATCAGCAAAGTTTTCCTAAGCAGTCCAAAACACAGCTAGTGTATCATGTGGTTTTCTAAAAATATTATAGTTGTACCATAGATCATATAAAGTTTCTTTTAAAAAAGATGAAAGATTTTTATCAAAATTAATTTGAAATTCTATGGAAGGACATTGTTATGCCTTCAACACATCATCCAAAAAAAGCAAGAAGAGGCCAAAAAGTAACATAATGGCTAGACAATGGTCTGATAGAAGGCGACTGTGATCCATGGAGAATCATCTGATATCTAAACAGCAGAGGATACTTCATTAAAGTCTCATTTATCTCTTACAGAGCGCTGAAGAACACCCCTATATTTCATTCTAATTTGAAAGAGACATTTGTCATTGAACTTCATGCATGTTGCCAAGACTCAAGTTATCAAATGAAGTTCAGTTCTTATCAAGATTGTCACAGATATTCTCTTTTCTATTAAAGGAGTTTATATCTATTGTGATGAACAGAACAATGTCCCTTGCTCCCATAAAACTAGAAACATGAAAATAATTATCATTACTTTGAAACAAGATGGACTTTAAGCATGGTTATACCAAGCATAGGTGTACTGCAATCAATAGTGATGGCGTTTTCTTTGCTGTCATTATTTTGATTCACTTCAAGCTTTGATACAAATGATGAACTCAACATTATTATAAGTATA